>NW_018164844.1:2207385-2215822 GCF_001263595.1 Phalaenopsis equestris | reverse complement strand
AAAGTTGGCCTGCTAGCATTAATGATTAAGATAAGATGCAAGACAAGTTGTTAGACGTTCTCATCATTTTTGGTTAAAGTCATAAGTCTCAATCACATAATCATCCCTAACATATGAGACAATAATCCTAAATAACCCACATCTCTTTTAAGTATAAATTTTTTGTGAGGCAGGCACCTTTTTTAGGTGGGTTATGCGTAGGAAGCACCTATTTATTATAAAGCAAACCACCTTATGCTCATTAGATAGTTGCTAGGCATCATGAGCCAACTCTAGTTATTTCTCATTAGAGTTTGTGAAGCTTAGGTTACCCTGATGTGCTGTTACCAATAAGGATGACACCTTTATGATAATTCATATTCAACTTCAACATCTTTCTTCATAGTCGTAGGATTGTAAGACACAAATAAATTAGGCTATTATACTGATCCTAATATCCTAAGGAAGATATCCTTTATAAGCGAAGCTCATTTATTTAGGAAATTTTAAGATGTGATGCCAAAAAAATAAGTAACTCCAAGGGCATACTCCCACGAAGAGCTTGAAAATAAAAATAAAATTAAATCATGTTTTAATGCTTGATTCATTTGTAAAATATAATATCTGAAATATATATATTTAATATGTATTCCAAAAGTTCACATAATAAAACTAGGGATGTGTTTTATCTGTATGAGGATAATACATATTCCCTTTTCCTTTCTCCATTATGAGGCATTTCTTGAAAGTTTGTAATAGCATCTACTTCTAAAGAAAATCTAAAACAACTTTTCATTTTCCAATCCATATAAAGTGAAGGAATTCCTACTATTATTTGTTGATAAAAATGTCTAGTGAACATAATTCGGTGTATGAATATAATGCTATGTGCAGTAGAGATGAAACTGAAAATAATAATAATAAAAGTTTCTAAAAAAGAAATTAAGAGAATCTAACTAAAATAACTAAGATTCTTACCATTAACTAGTAATCCCTAATTGGACCTTTCCTTTCTTTGTTTATGTGATGATGTCCTTGATCCTATAGAAAATAATTTTTGGTCGATATAATAAAGTTTGCTTATTTTTACCTATGAGTTAGTTCTAGTGGTTTAGTTTGAGCAACCACTTATCATCTTCCTCATTATTAGTAAATGAGTTTGCAAAAATGAGATCGTCTATCTTGAGGTTGGATTAAAACTCAGTAAATTCTTTAATATTTTATGAGATATTTTGAAAAAGGATAATCAAAATAGTAGACTAGGAAGAACCACCTATACAATTCTATTTGATGAAGTTGACACGATAAATAAATCTCAATTTCTAACGCAAGAAAATGAGCCTTGAGAGAACATTGCCCACTTCTTCTTAGGTTGGCAAAGAGGAAAAACTTTGAATTATATATCTTATTTGAGTGGTAAAATCATAGAGTTAAATTTTCATTCTTATGAACCTCCAATATCATGCTTTAAAGTACCGATACAATTACACAACAACCGATTTTATCTTAAGGTGGAAAAAAGAAGAGGGTTTAGTGAAGCTTAGTTAAGAATCAATGCACTTATCTTAAGAGCTACTGAATAAGTAGCAATATGATTATATCCAAAAGTTTTCAGATCAAAGCTCTCAATAAGAGAACCAGTGGATGGAGAATGAAAACGGTAGAAGGAAGTGAGAATAATGAACAACTTTCAAAGAGTATGTCACAAAATGTTGTATTTAGGCAAATTTTGGAAGTAGTGCTTGAGGTTTCAGCAGTTGAAGAATAGATCGACATAAACCACTACTCTAAACTCTTGTCCTTGCGTATTTGCTTTCAATAGCCTTAGTTTTGTGAGGAAGAAAATTGTAAACAGAAGAAAATTATGAATCATTTGGAATCACTTTTGTTTTTATTTTTTTATTATTTTTTTTTATTTTACCTATACTTTGATTTAGAATAAAACATGTTTGATGTTGATAACTATTTTTAAAAATCCTAATTTTACCTATACTTTGATTAACATGTTTGATGTTGATAACTATTTTTAAAAATCCTTAAAAAGACTAAACTTTCGCTTTGTTTACATTTTAAAAAATAATTTGATTTATTTTTACAAATAAAAAAATAATAAAAAGTATAATAAATAATTGTATTTTAAAAACAAAGGTAAAAATAAAAATAAATAAAATAAATTGATCCCAAACAAGCCATAAGCTCTTAATATTTTTGCTTTGCTTCGTTTAGTTTAGTTTTGTTTTGTTTGTTTTTTTTTTCCGAGAAAACATAAAAGCATTGAATAAACAATCTTCTTGTTTTGTTTCCTTACTGAAATGAAATGTATGCCCACTATTTATATGAATAATCAATTTACCATCAATCAACACAACAATAATATATGATACGCATACACACACATTTATTTCAGGAGTTACTGCAACATCCATTAGCCCCACCCTTTCACAAACCATTTAGGGTAAAATACTTGATTTGATGTGTAGGTATATTGTTGCCACTTTAATCTATATCGAGTTGATATTCACTCTTTAAATTACTCCCAATAATCTAACCTTTACACTTCCTTCCATCATCATCATCATCATCACCGTGTCGGTGGCATAAAAATCGATGACATTATAAGTTTAATACAGTGATCATTTGACAAGGCTTAGCCTAAAAGTAGCATCAACTAATCACATTTCGATGGAATAATGCGATATGCATCATCAATTACTTTTTACTGAGTATTTTAAGCAATGACTAATGTGTCTTTCACAAAAATTATAAATAGTTCTTTGTTCGATTCATTCATAGAAACCTTACAATCCCAAGAAAATTTAAAGTAACATCACAACAACACTCTAAAGACCCACAACAATTGTACTTGACCAAACCTACACCACCATTAATCTCCTTCAAAACTTGCATTGTTTTCGTATCACATCTCTATGACATAGGGTTATAGGCGAATTGAGTCAAATTTGAGCAACCCACAACTGGAGCTCGAGCTTGATTAAATACATGTTCAAGCTTGAGCTCAAATTTAGATCCACGAGTTCAAATTGATTCAAGAAATAACTTCCTTATTATGATAGAGAGAAAATAACATTAATTCAAACATGCTATAATAAAATAGGATACAGAACGAGCAATTAGAATATAAAAAACAAGAAATTATTTTATATAAAATATAAAATATTAATCTTTTAAGCAGTTTTAATAACTTAAAGATAATGACTTTATTTTTTATATATTTTGAGTATATTATATATATATATATATATATATATATATATATATATGTGTGTGTGTGTGTGTGTGTGTGTGTTTCTAAGCAGGGATTGGCTTAAGATTGGTTTGTTAGCTCATCAAGCTCAGTTCACGAGCCAATTATCAACCTAAGCCTAAGCCAACTCACGAGTCGAGTTGGCTTACAATCATTTCTGAAAAGCCCGCACCACAAAATCCCACGCTAAACCTACACCAACCAAAATTTTCCAACATTCACCATTTTTATTATAAAAAGGTCAAATCATAGATGACCCAAGAAAACATAGATCATCTTACATGCATGTATTAAAAAGCATTTAAAAAACATTATTACCAAGTATCATAAATAGTTGTTCACCCCATTCGTGTTAGTAACAATTATAGTGCCAGATAAAATATGTGCAATCAATCTGAAATTGGTTCAAGATGCTTTTGTACTTATTTATCCATACTGCTTTTTGCCAAGGGACGGCAGCGCACTTTGAGGTAGCCAAACTTTCCTGCACCAGGTGATGACCCCTCAAAAACAACTGGCAGATAACCAGTGGCATTTTTGTACCTCTGCTGTATCTGAAAAAGCACATTAGTAAGCGTTAGTAATGCATTGTCAGCAGAAAAATCCATTCAGTTCCTTGTATAAAAATCTAATTTCTAATGCCACTTTAGATAAAAACTCTTTAAACTCCAATTGTAGAATAAGTATTCATGGTTTTACTAAAGCTGCACCTAGAACCGCCTGAAATATATGATGAATAAGATTTATTAGATTATGAAAATTTGATCTGAGGTAGGATCAATTTGAAATAAGTTGTAAGAAACGGACACGGGAAGCGCCAGAAAAGAGGATGAAAGAGTTACTAGATTTATATAGATAAGCAAGGAAGTTTGATAGGTTACTATTAGAGAAAAGCTTCTGAATTCCTGCAAAGTTCACGGAGGTTTTATAAATAAGTACCTCAAGAATTTCTTTGTTGCTTTCAATGTTGTTCCTCCCAATCACACAGACAGTGCCGCCTGAGCCGCCTCCGGTAATTTTCGCACCAAATAAATTTGCCTGCGTAGGGGAGCTGCGATGTTGTATTTCTTGCACCAATTCAACAAGCCTGTCTGTTCCATCAGAGCCGAGTCCACAGTCACTGTAGCTATAATGACACTGCAGAAGTACTTCACTTCAGCATATGCAATGGTCTATAGAAACTGTTGAAGAAACATTAGAGATTCTATAGCGAGTCACAATTTATATGATCAAAAAGTGCTTGCTTCGCATGGACAATGCCATATTGCAAGGTAACTTACATTTGGTATTGGAAATAAACAATAGAAATAATCAATCTTTTCAAAGCATCGAGTTCAAATAAGTACTCTATGATGAGGAACTACGAAAGTACATGTACCTGATACATTAGTTCTCCTAGTGCAGAAAGTTGTTCGTCTTCAGTTGCTGCACTTAGAAGTGCTTTGAAAGCCTGCAGCATACGAGAACCAATCAGCACATAAAATAAAATAAAATAAAAGGCAAATTCCATAGGAAAATGAATCATCGAAAATATAAAAAAAGAATTATAAAAAGTGAGGGCATCAATCAAAACAATCATCAACTCTGCTTGGATAAAATCCAATGATGACTAGAATGCAATCCCATGTCTAATAGACTCACAAGTTAAATCAGCTTTATTTAAATGTTAGAACTTCGGTAGCTCAAATAGAAAAGGAAGTGCCATAGACCTAAACATTTTTAAATTGTGCTGTCTTCCCAATAAATCGTACTTGATCAAGCATGACACTGGGATTTATAATCTGGGGTTTAGCCTACACTGGGATTTGAATTACAGCTAATGATACCATGGAGAGTGATGATTACAGCAGTTTGACAATTCCTAATTCTAGTTTGGGCTTGAATCAAACGAGCCCTAGCTTTCTTTTTGCTTGCAATTTGTAAATATTTGTTTATGCGTGTGGTTTCATTACTCCCTTTGCCCTTTCTTCAGCTTATTAAAAATGGGTTCGCCTAATTGCCTGATAGTTTCATCTTTTTCTAAATGGACGAGTACCCTTATATTCTTTGATTAGGTAAAGAATCTTGATGTTTAATTGTTGAGAACTAGTTATATTTATTTCATTTCTATAATTCAAATGTGCAACCAGTTCTCCATTTTGTTTGTTCGGAGATAATGAAGCTTTTGTATGTTGGTTTCGCCACATTTCATTCACTATTGTTTGTTGGTGTTGGACTGTTTTAATTTATTTAGATGAATGTCTATATATCTGAATGCGCAATCAGGTCTTTTTTGTTTGCGGCCAATTATGCTTTTGCTCTTAGCCTTAACTAATGGATGACATTTGCTAGTGTTTCTGCTACTTGATTCCTGTGAATCGACAAATGCACCCAGGTTAGAAATTTTGGCCTATTCTGATATTTCTTTATGATATATAGAGTATTTAGTGAGTTTTAGATATTTATAAACACTTTCTTATTAATTTTTTTTTAAAGCTTAATTGCTGATATCTATTAATTTAATGTTGTAATTTTTTTTAGAGGCAATGCCAACTCAATCTCAAATAAAATCTAATAGTTTTTCACGTCGACCTCTTGCTGATGTAGCAACTAGCAACAAGACTAAATAAGAGTGCTGAGTAAGATTGCCACATTTGAAGAGGAAAAAAAAGGGTAAGAAAAAAGATAAAAAATAAGATTACATTTTAGTGAAATATCAGTCACAAAAAGAAAAAGTTACACAAAAGTTGAATGTAATTATTGTATGAAGTCTTATGAGAAATAAAAGTTTGACACCACATCTTAAATGAGAAAACATTTTAGAACAAATCACTACAGTAAAAAAAATTGATGAAACCGACTCTATTTCTACTTTATGCCTTATCCGCTTATGATCAAATTATAATTAAAAATATTGTTGGATTGTGGAATAGATCTTATGGCTTGTGGCTGTAGGTGTATGGTGTTGGGACTAGGAACTACTTGCCATTCCATATTATTTGACTTTTGATTGATGCTTCACATTTTTTCCTCTAAATGTTTTAAGTGTTTAATTTTCAAGTTTGTTTGTCTTCTATTTCACATGGATCTTCTAGTATTTGCTTATGAATCTATGAACTTGGATTGACTGTAATATAAGTCTTTCAATTGTTAATCAGCTATGTTCAATCTGGATCGTGGAATAAAATTTGAGGCTTGTGGCTGCAGGTGTAAGGGACTTGGAACTAATTGTCATTCCATATTATATGAAAATTTGAGGCTTGTGGCTGCAGGTGTAAGCTGTTGGGACTTGGAACTAATTGTCATTCCATATTATATGACTTCTGATCGATGCTTCATACTTATGTTATGGTTTTTTTTATTTTAGTTGCATTACTAAGTTTTATGGTTTTTAATTTTATTCCCATTTTTATTAAAAGAGTATATTAAGAGTCTAAGAGTGAGTATAACAATTTGCTCTCTCTGGGTGGTTTTCTGTATTATCTCTTTTCAAGCCTGACTTTATTTTGGATACACTATAGCTGCTTTATTTAAATCTTCCTTGATCCATTGAAGGATTGGCTGTTTTTTTTCCTATATTATTTCTTTTCAAGCTTGAGTGTAGAATATCAAATTTCATAAAGTTATTCCAAGGAAGTGATACTTGATAAATCAAAATGATAACTTCCATTATTTTGATATGACATTCTTTATTTTGCACCTTATTATGAATCTATGAGCTTGGATGCACTGTAATCAAGTCTCTATATTGTTAATAAGCTACGTTCAATATGTGGATAATTTCGTATCAAGCAAGGATCTGTTCGAAATCGAATCAAACACGAACTTATATATATCTAAAGAACCCCGGGTTACTTTAGTAATGTAGAATAATTTTTGTAGAATGATGTAATGTTTGAACTACAATTACAAAAGGGTCAAAGTTGTATAATAAGATTTTTGTTTTCTAAATTACAACCATTTTTCCTTTAACTTTTAAATTGTACTGCATGTTCCCGACGTCACTGCAAAATTATTGTCCATCCATAACCTTCTGAAGAACAAAATTTTCATGCAATATTCTCAGCAAACTATTGCATTATTCAGGACCAAGCTACGAGAAAGATAATTGAGAAAGCTAGAGAGAAAAATAGATTCTAAATGCTTGAAAAGAAACTTCGTAGTAGCATCCGTTCATGTAATTTCTTTCATTTCTATCAGCTTAACAAAATTAAGATATGAATCATCTTCTTTGTTTAGGACACCCCTCTTTCATATTTATAAAAACAAAGTTTCTTTTGTTATTTAAAAGTATCAATGAAAAAACTATTCATTTTGAAACATGTGAACATGTAAACCAACCTAGAGTATTCTTGATTTTAAATGATTCTAAATCATCAAATCTATATTTTATTAATCCAATAGATTAATTTTTTTTCATATTCACTTAGTGGGATAAAGGCTTGTTGTTGTTGTTGTAGTATTAATGATTGTACTACTATGATTTACCTCATTAAAAAAAGTCTAATATATATCATATTCTTTCTACTTTTTCATCGTGAGGAAAAATCGATTTGAGTGAACGTTCTAGAATTAATAATTGATAGACTATTTCAACTAGATGTTATCCTAATTTTTGAAAAAAGAATGCAAAAGTCACCCCCTTATAGTAGCTTGCATGTGCATGTTGAATATGATGTTCGCCCCTTATGGTACTAGAAATGGCCACCGACGTACTGTTGACCTCATTTTTAGTGAGGTCCAGTCTTTCTCTTAGGGTTTAGGATCTAACCTCAGGAATCTCCCTTTGACTATCCTAGAACCTTAGAAATGGGACCCGCCTCATTTTAGAAATTAAACCTACTTCTGTACCCCTTTGGAATTTCGCGTGTGTGGTATCTACTTCTAGCACTTAAAAGGGTGAAACCAACATGAGGAGCACAAACTTCGCAATTCGGAGAGTTGACACGTCTGATCACTACAATCCGCACCGCTTGTACTGTTACCTGTCGAATGCTCGAATAAACCTTTTGAAACGATGATAGTGGGTTAAAATTTTGTGAAATTTGAATTTTGACGCGTTTTTGACCTGATTATCGACGACGTCGTCCAGCGACCCCGGATGACAAAACGGACTGCACCGACACGTCTGGAGCGTCGATTTTGCCTGAGGAGTACACCAGTTTTGTTACAACGCCGCGCGCGAGTAAATCACATATAATTATATATATATAT
>NW_018164844.1:2205714-2207231 GCF_001263595.1 Phalaenopsis equestris | reverse complement strand
TATTTATAAAAGTATTATATATATATATTAATAATAACAAAAAAACAACTCCTCCTTTTTTCTTTTAAAGCCCTAAATCCCTAAACTCACGCACCCGAGCTCTGCCTCCCTTCCCCTCTCATGTTCTTGTGTCCCGCTTTTCCCTTTCTCGGTCTCGAGCCGACCGAGCCCTTCTCCTCTACGCGAGGGAGAGTTGACCTCTCATTCGTCCTTGCCCGACACTTTCTGCTCGAGACTCTCCTTTTCGAAGCTGCGCCTGCCTCTATGAGCTGTGATTTTCCTTTCTTGGTAGGTTGACTCTGATGAACTTGCTCCCTGGACCACTTGAGTGACAACCTTCTCTTCTTCTCGATGCTTCTCTCCCTGCCACTCGGCTCACCACTTGGTCCTGGGCACTTCGGTTGCCTCGCCTGCGGTAAGGCAGGGGGGAGCGGTCTTTTCTTCTTTGACCCGATTCGAGTACCGGAGGGAGGTGGGATGGTTTCATTCTTTTCCTTCTCTTCTCTGCCTATAAAATAAAGTTTCTTTTGGGTTTTGTGGTTGTTGAAATTTTCCGAAGGAGAGGGGAAGTAGAGAACTTTGCTTTTGGAGGATTTTATAAGGAAAATTTCTGTGGGAGCTTTACATAGGCATTAGGAAGGTATCACTTCTCCCCCCCTTTTTCGGTGCCTTGCTTCCTTTTGGTTTTCTCTCTACCGAGCCACTGAGCATGGCTCTGTTGGATGGTACAACATGCTAGTTTAATTCACTTTCATGTATTTTGAGATATTCACCTTAAGAGCATGTGAAGAATAAAAATATGAGCATGTTTTAGGATTTAGATTTGATTACTTGCTTAGAATGGTGGAAATATAGCATGACATAAGTGTTCTTCCTTTCTCTATTTGCTTGAGATGAAATCGTGGCATATTCCTATTATTGTGAATAGGAAGGTTGAAACATGGCTTTGAGATAATTTTAGCTCCTCTTGCAAGCATGTTGGGATATGCATTATGAAGCTTTTCATCTATTTTTTTACTTAGCATGAGAATGTTGCTCTAACTCTTATTGTGGCTTAGTGTTGGAGGTCTCAATTGCAGCTTGGTTTTCGACCCTTGCTGGGTTCGAGTTTTAGCCTTTACTGGGCTCGTTTTTGGCTTCCTGTGGCTTTCCCTTACTCGAAATGCATGCTAGGAAGAAGTTTATAATGATTTGAAAAGGTTCTACAGTTGTTCTTATTTGAAGCATGTGGTGGCCCTATATTTTGATATTTTGAAGGCATGAAGGTTTTTCTTTTCTAGCTTTTATTGTGGCCTGATTTTGAGCCTTAGTTGCGGCTTGATTTTTTTTGGCCCATGCTGGTTTTCGGTTTTCTCAAAGATGACTGGGTTTGGATTTATGGCCATAAACTGCATTTGTAGCTTATAAAATTTTGGTTTCTAGCCTCCATTGGGGCTCGGTTTTCACCTTGAAAGGGCATGGGATGTTGGTTTTGTTGGGGCTTGGCTTTTGGTTTTGGTTAAAACATTGTCCTAACT
>NW_018164844.1:2203731-2204677 GCF_001263595.1 Phalaenopsis equestris | reverse complement strand
GTATAGCCTTTTGCTATACGTGAAACCATCAAGCAAGGTCGCAAGTAGTCGTTTTAGGGCATACGGTGTTGATGATAAAGGCACACCGAAGATAGAGCAGCAAGATGTTATATCTTATAACATCAAGATCCAGACATTTGATAGAAAATAGGATAACGGTATCCTTCACCGGCATAAGTCTAGCGGGAGTTGGCTCGAACCTCCTCAGGTTGTTGGCAGTCCCACGCTCGACAATGTAATCGACTCGTGAACAACGAAAATTTCTAAAAAAAAATATAAGTTTTGATAAACCCTTTTCAAGCAAAAACATACTTTTCTACGAAACAAAAATTGATAACTCTTCTTTGCAAGTTTAAAATTTGTATGCATGTTAAAAACATAAAACATTCTTTAAAGTTGATTGTCCACGTGACGAATATTTGTTTAGACTGGGAAATAGCCCTCTAAGTGAGGTTCAAGACACTTCTAGACGAGTGGCGGGTTCTATACATTCGGGTGACCGAGTAGCCTTCGCGGACCCTCGAGTATAAATATATATTCGAGCCTAGCCCCATACGATTGCTTGCGGTCCCCCTCACCCAAACTTTTTTTTTGTTTTATCGAAGCTTTGGGACAGGGCACTCGTGTTACTTTTCCTTTCTTTCGGGATTTCTCCATAATTTTTTGTGAATTCTTTTTTTCTTTTCTTTTACTTGAGTCTTTTCTCGTTGATTTTCTCGAGTTTTCTGTCATGAGTCGTTGTTACACTCTTCTTCGGATTTCCTGGACGACGTTTCTTCCAGACTTTGTTTTTTGCGATGCATTTAGATTTGCTATACTTAAGGAACAATGGATCTCACGGGCATACAAATTTGTTTTATATTTTACAGCACTTCATTTTCCTGTTTCTACCTGCTACTGTTCTTTCTGTACAACATATTATACTATTCCTGTTTCTACCTGCTAC
>NW_018164844.1:2181588-2203076 GCF_001263595.1 Phalaenopsis equestris | reverse complement strand
AGTTTCTCTTCATTTGGATTCCTCAACAATGTTCCAGATTCGAGCATTTCCCCTTTCACACCTCTTCGTCCGATTTCGTTGAAAAGTTTTATCCTTTTGACTTCTTTGAAGATAGTATTCCCTTATTTTTATCGAAAGTTTTCTTAAGTGACTTCGGTCATTTAAGATGTAATTAACTATAGGGGTTTGCCCTTATAGGAAGTTTTTTCGATCCCAGCCTAAAATAAACCCTATTTAATTCCTTGTATTAAATAGGGGAACTTGTCGGCAAATAAAACGATTTCGCAGACCAAACGGATGTCATATATTTCTTAGTTTATTTGATCGAGTCTCATCCTCAAGTCTTATGTTTATCCCTCGGGATAAATACAGGATTTGAGGTAAAGCGTTCTTTCATTTAAACTGTAAAAAATATGAGGTCAGTTTGATTTCATATTTTTCTAAAATTATACATATATATGTAAATTAAACGTCATTTCGAAGCGGGTGACGAAATTTCAATTCCGGCGACCGAGAGCTTCTTACGGACAACCCCCTAACCTTCTTACTTTTCTTTCTTTTTAGCGTCGACAAGTACTCATACACGTAAATGAAAATGATTATTGATATTGATATATCTTAATTGATACATATTTTAGATAGTGATCTTGTGATAATTGTATTTATATATAAAAAGATATAGATATGTAACTTATATAATAACATACATTGAATGTTTTAAACCATCATGAAAAATCTCATTGAAAACGTAATCTATTAAATGTTTTATACAAATTTAATATATGTCTGATTAACATGCAAAAAATATTTTCTTTTCATTGTGTTACTATAATTTAAACATATTAATACACATTGGCTTTTTAGCTCACTGTTATTTTAAATTAAGTTTTCAAATTTAAACTTTTATTTAAAGATAACTAATAAAGAATAAAATATTTATAAAAGACATGGGCAACAAGAAATAAGGTAAATTTAACTATTTTAATCTTTTTTTTAGTGGTTCTTTTATTTGTTTTTTGATGATTAAATGTTAGTTATGTAAAATGAAATATTTGATTTATCAATATACGACTGTCTGCTCTCGTCTTAAACAATTTCAAGCCCCGAGACGGGTCGTGCCAAAAGTGATATCAGTGCAAATGATTTAAATTAAGTGAGATGATTCTTATTGAAAGAGTCATCATAATAAAGAACGAGAAAATTTTAAATAGTTTGTATTTGATCCTATAATCATAATTATAATTAACATATAAATTTTGAGGAAAACATTTTTGTAGTGGAGAACATTGTAACGCTAGATTTTTCTAAAGCTAGCATTACAAAGGACTTCGTTCTTTTAAGAGAAGACGAGAGAGAGAGAGGAGAGGAGTTTAAACATTTGCAAGCCAAGGGCTTGGAACTATAACTTTCTTTATTTCAGTATGACATTCTATGATTCCATGAACTTGAATGAACTGTGATGTAAGTATCTCTATTGTTAATCAACTATGTTCAAAGTGGATCGTCAAATAGATTTTGTGGTTGGTGACTGTGGGTGTATTGTGTTGGGACTTGGAACTAATTATCATTCCATATTATTTGACTTTTGATTGATGCTTCATGTTTTCCCCCCTGAGGTTTTTAAGTGTTTGATTTTCAAATTTGTTTGTCTTCTATGCCACATGAATCATCAAGTATTTGCTTATTATGTTTCTTCACTTATGCTATTGTTTCTTTTATTTTAGTGTTATATTTTTCAAGTTTATTCCCATTTTTATTAAGAGTTTACTAGGAGTCTTAAGAGTGAGTATAACAACCTACTCTCTCTGGGTGGTTTCTGTATTATCTTTTTTCGAGCCTGACATTATTTTGGATAGACTATAAATACATAATTTCAATCTTCAATGATCCTTCGAAGGATTGGTTATGTTTTTTGTTGCATTTATTGGCCTTATATAAAATTTCAGAACAAACACTTTACTGTCTTTTTTTTATTCCTTCACCTGTCTATTTTTCCGTGAGTACAAATACTATACTGGTTCTATTTTTTTTTTTATTATTTTGGCACATTGGAGGTTTTTTTGCTCTCTGGATCGCATGTTCCTAAAAATGAATGGGCACACACTTAGTACTTTTATTTTGTGGAGATGTCGATTTTTGTTTGATAAAATAGTTGGCTGTTTCGTGTATTAAATTTCATTTTTGATGGAGCAAATATCTCAGCTACCTATCTGGAATCTTGGGGCATCTTATGGGTGAACCATGATATATTGATATGCTTATAGAATTTAAGCCTTCGCACAGATTATCATTATGGGTTATCCTTACGACTCAATTATTCATATGAATAGATTTTACTAGTTGCTATTCTATCTGATTGTTTCTCTAGACTATGTTGTATGTTGTAATATATGAATTACTAATCATCGTTCCCTGCCACACCAACTTACCAGGCAACTTCAAATGGAGCTCAATACGCTAGTCTGAAATTTTTCTGAGTGCCAATTGTTCAAATATCACCAATTAATTCAAATTATTTTTTCTAATGGATTTTGTCCTCTTTGTACCTTTTTTGTTAAGTTTGATTCTGCACAGCTTCTTGAAGTCCCTGTGGTCCGTAGATGCAACCATGTCTAAAAGTGAAATCACAAAAGATAAAAATTCAAACTCAAAGATAAATTTGTGCAGCTATTAAGTTTGATTTTGTACAACCATGTAAATATATCAATTTAGAGTAAATGTAATTTGTAATATAAAAGTCACTCTTTAAATTGCTTACATTGAAAATTTGTTTATTTTTATATCTTTTTTTGTAATTAATAATTGTACAACTATTTCAATCATTCAAAACAAGGCATAATTATATGTCCTAAGCCAGCTCAATCTAGTTTCAAGCCAGCTCAGTCCAATTTTGAGCCAAAATTGAAGATTTGAGCCAACTTGTTTTCAATTCAAGCTGGTTGGAACTCAAATTTTTATCTGAGATGGCTCGAAAATGAGCCATGATTCGAATTCGAACCAAACATAACCAATTCGAGTCTATTTCGAGCCAAGCATGTATCTGTTCAAAATCGGATCAAGCACAACCTTGTATATATCTAAACAACCTAGGACAACTTTAGTAATGTAGAATAATTTTTGTAGAATGAGTTCATTATTGCTTGTAATGTTTGAACTAAAATTACAAAAGGGTCAAAGTTATATAATGAGATTTTTGTTTTTTTCAATTGCAATCATTTTTTCTCTACCTTTTAGCTTGTACTTCATGTTCCTAACGTCACTGCAAAATTATTGTCCAACCATAGCTTCTTGAAGATCAAAATTTTCATGTAATATTCTCAACAAACTACTGTATTTTTTAGGACCAAGCTACGAGAAAGATAATTGAGTAAACTAGAGAGAAAAATAGATTGTAAATGCTTGAAGAGGAACTTCATTGTAGCATCCATTCATGTATTTCTTTCATGTCTATCAGTTTAACAAAGTTAAGATGCGAATCATCTTCTTCATTTAAGTCAACCCTCTTTCAAATTTCTAAAAACAAAGTTACTTTCATTATTTAAAAACATCAATGAAAAAACATAAGTTGTTCGCGAACGACGAGTTTTTTTGCACCCTGCAAAGAATTTCCTTAATATACGTGAGGCATATCATTTCTCAACATAAGGTTTTAAATTTATTGAGAGAACTAAATACGATAAATTGTAATCCATATAAGTCTCTACTACAGCAGATTGGAACTGGTTATTGATGAATAAGAGATCAAAGTTGACAAAGGTCAATACTCGCCTCATATGGCATCAATGGTGAGCCAAATAAGTCAATTCATGCAAAGGTTGAAAGAATCTCATCTCAAACTTGCTTATCTGTTCTCACATATTTGAAATCAACCCCTAGAAAGAGTTATTCCACAAGTAAAAAATGACACCGTAAAACTAGAAGGATATGTATGTGTGTGTGTGTGTTAGTTAAATATGCATGATCTTTTGTTTTTTGTTGATGGAAAATCGAACGAGAATATTGTTTTATTTGGAGGAAATATTGTAGAATAGTGCAGCAAGAAAAACTGTTGGTCTCAAGGTCCAGCGTAAAATATGAGTTCATAGCCATTACCAAAGAAAAATGTGAACTTCTAAGTCTAAAAATTATTTTAGAAGCGTTCAAGAATAAGTGAGCATGAGCTATTAGATCATATTATGATAACAAATCTACAATCAATATTACAAACAAGCTTGCATAATTGAACGAAACACAAACGTGGGTAGGTATTTCATAAAAGAACTAAGTTGCACCTAACAAGTAACTAAATTGCTAGTTTTACGGAAGGACTATGTAATTCAACTTTCTTGAACATTCTATACAAGCTGGGAATGATAAATCTCTACCGCCTAGCTTGAGAGAGAATGTTGAAGAATCTAGATGAAAATTCCATATAGCAACATTTGGAAGGATGCATTTCAAGCAAATGTAATTACATCACCCTAAAAAATTGTGCGCTAAAATAGGAAAGAACAAACCTACAATTTATTTTGGTTTTGAACATGAGACTGCTATCAATTACAATAGGAATAAAAAACAAAAGACATGACAAATGGAAGCAAGGTTGCCATGAATCTGTCACACAAACGAAAGAAGGATGCCATAGATTGGTGCTCATGTTGGTGAGATTCAAATGAAAAGAAAATTTTCTTTTTTGTAAATTGTTTGCCATGTAGCTATAGGATTAGAATTTGAACTATTTCCTGGAAAAAAGGGACCCCCTTATGTAGAAATATTTATTCTCTTTGCATCATAAAATTAAACTAAGTTGAATAAAATTTCTTTAGTTTTAGCTGAGTGGATAAACAAAAAACATATCGACAAAAAGTTGGCCACATGTAAATAAAGCAAGTTTTTAATTTTTGATAGATTGGTGCTCATGTTGGCTATGAACCATTGGTGGCAAAATAGCTTAGCTAAATGCTACTTGTGAATTGGGACAAAAGATTGAGCACAAAAGGTTTTTCCATGAGATTTAATAGCTACAATATGAGAAAAAGTTCATCAAAGCCAACCTCAACGCGGAAATTTTCATAAATTGGGTGTTTGGTAGGTGCTTTAATTGAATAGCTTCGTCCAGGATCAATGACAGTAACTGTATCATCGTGATCAACATACTTTTCTAAGAATATTTGTCCAGGTAATGACTCGGGAAGCTTCTTTCCATAGGCAGCTTCATATCTACAATAATAACAATGACATCATTGGCATATGCTACTTCAGGGAGCAAGCACAGTTATCTTCAAGTAGATTTCCAATATTTAGAATTATATATAATCCAAGATGAACAAAAGACAAGGTAGCAAGAATTTTCTAAATAACAAACACCAATAAAACTATGAATCCAACAATTAAATACCTGTGTGTGCGAAGTTTGCATAAATAATTAAGAGAAGCTTCATTCCTAAGCAGCTCAATATTCTCCTCTTCATACTCGTCAAATTCAGTATCACCAACGTTTATAGGTACAGATGTGTTCTCCACTGAACAGGATAACAAGGAAGCTGCTATAGACTTTATCATCTTCCGCCCCATGAAAGTACCTATTCTTACAGATCCATAGTCTGTACCACCAACACTGCAAAAATGTATTAAAGTGATGATAAAAATAGATAACCAAACCCTAAGTGACGGACATGCCACTGTCCAATACAATAAAGATGGTATGGATAAGATCCAACAATAACAACACAATTAACACAATAACATTTGTGTAATCCGATGACAGGTTAACAATAGAAAACTAGAGTTATTTCTGCTAGTTTGGTAAATGCCTTGCCTCGTAGATTATCATCTTCACTCCAATAAATTATTATCTTAATTAATTTACATCTACTGTGCATGTGCCATCTTTACGAATATTTAAAATTATCCACTTGACAACAGAAGTGTAGCTGCATCACTTCATTACAATATATAGAAGTATGAATACCTGTGCCGTATTCCAGAATCAATGCCCCAAAAACGTATGTGAGTGGGGATTGAGACTAGCTCCTTTACCTCTGCAGGCTATAAGGACAAAATAACATTGAGAATTGAAAGCAAATTTAAAAGTAGAAGGTATTTTGCTCATAGTTAAAACAACAAACCTGACAAACCATCGCAAGAAGCTTGTTGGCTTCACCACAAGCAGATGCCATTTGATCCATGACTCCACAAGGTGCCCCAACAACGAGGTTCTCAACCTGACAAAAAATTTCCTCTAAGTTGAACCGATAGGAAATTTCATTCAAATACTAATAAAACACAAAAGTACAACATCAATTATATTTAGTAATACCTTTTGACAGAGCAGTGCAAGATCTCTCGGATTTATGCTTAA
Organism: Phalaenopsis equestris; assembly: GCF_001263595.1. Taxonomy (NCBI): domain Eukaryota; kingdom Viridiplantae; phylum Streptophyta; class Magnoliopsida; order Asparagales; family Orchidaceae; genus Phalaenopsis; species Phalaenopsis equestris. The sequence continues at coordinate 2,196,736 of NW_018164844.1, read as the reverse complement.
ATCTACAAAAAATAAAAAGTGTCAAAAACAAAAATAATACTTAAACCGATGATCTAGTTTTGCATAAAGAATTATAAAATTAATATTCGTGAATCCATAGTTTTGCTAGAGAACAATTATTACAAACAAATTTCAAAATTTGAATAACAAAACTATACATGTAAATAAAATCATCATAGGTGATCAGAATTAGCAGAAGTGTATCAAAAGTATCTTGGGATCCTTTTATAAATCCTTCTTTGCAATTAATTTTTCTTCACTTCAGCAATTGCTTATTTTTGTTCAGTTCTGAATTTTCTTAAAGGTAAGAATCAATTACACCAATTCTGCAGAGTATAAATTTGGAGCAATTTATCTTGGTTGTATCTCTTAACCTAGCCCGCATTATACTTCCTAGCTAACACTCATCTAGGGTTAGTAGACAATGTAGGAAGGTTATAGGGGTTGTTTAAGAGAGTTTAAGGAAGGAGATAGAGAGGAAAATGGAGGCCGTCGTGAGAGAATTGTCACAACTGACAGCTGGACGCAGTCAGACAGCAGCTGCCATGGGCTGGCAGTGAGGTTTGACGACATGGGAGGTTCGTACATACATCTAAGAGAGATCACCGCCTAAATCCAATCAGGTTAAAACTACAACACCTGAAAAAGATCAAGCATATAGTACTCTAGCAAAGAAAAAAGCTAGAGAGAATAATCTCTACTACATAAAACCAAAGTAACCAAACCCTAAATAAATCCAAAACAAACATATAACCATTCCCACGCAAAATAACCTAATACTAGTGCTAATATAAGAAAACTAGAAACTAAGGGGCCGACCCGTGGCCCTAGGTTTTTCTGGAACATGCATCGAATAACAAATAAACTGAAATTTTTGAGTTACAGGATTCCCAACCCCGTTCGCATACGCATCCCGCATCACTACACCAGCTTTTCAGGATCATTCAGACCCTAAAAAATTATGCTTGGACCATCCCTTCCTAGTTATAATGCCCTATAAGCCACAATCCTTCACCATTCAGTTGTTTAATATAATCATTTTACAATTAATGCTTCATGAGTTTACATTTCACTCATCTTAAAAATCTTAATTCTGGCCCATTTAACATAACTTGTTTCTGTACATAACATAGCTGGTTTATTCAATATTTTTTTTCTCTTTAGTCGCCAAAATGCACATTGTAGATCTTCGTGATTATAGCTATCCAATTCTACTGAAGCATCTTCTTTATAATCCTATTTTTCTGGATAAAAGACCCAAAGAAACGTTGTGGCTACACGCTATACAGTAATAGAATGAAAGTACGTCACAATTTATTTAGTAAAATAACCATGTGAGTTGCAACATCAATATGCAATTTTGGATGGAATTTTCAATCAAGTAATTTCACATCCAGCTCTTCATGACGGTTGAAACAAGTGAGAATATTGAAAGGAAGATCCTAATGCAAATAGATCAGTTCCTCGACTACCTTTTTTTTTTATTTTCTTTACAAAGTAGACCAATTTAGACAAACAATTGCAAGTTTTTGAGGCAACTTGGTGTGAAGCTTTAAAGTATGAAAAAATGAATAAGAGATCATAGCTTTCAATGCGTAAAAATGACTAATAAATAACCATAAAGATGATAAATAACATTCTATTAGAATATAATGGCTATCCATAAGCCGTTATTAATTATTATTTGTTCTTATTCCCTGATTATATACTTCCTATTTTATTTTATTCTGTTTTATTTTCCTTCTTAATTGTTTTATTCTGATTTTATTTCATTTATTTATTATGTCTATTGTAATTCGGTTTAAATACCTCTCCTCCTATCAATAAAATAGTTCTTGTCTATTCCAAATCTCACCATGGTATCAGAGCCTAACCCGAGATCCAACAACCCTTGGCCTCCTCTGTTGGTTCCAACAGCCACCTCCTTCTCCTCGCCAGCGGCCTCCCTTGTCGGTTCCACCAAATCACAAAATTCCACCTATTCTCAAAATCCCATGGTGCAGCACAGCCGCCGAACTACCTAAAAATTCAAGCAGTCGAGCTCCTCTGCCCCAGCGTGCCGTCGTCGGTCTGCCTCAGCCACCGGTCTCCTCTGCTCCTGCTGTTGTTGTTCTGCATGAAAGATATTTGCAGTTGTCTTGCATCTCCTCTACTCCTGCAGTCATTGTTCTGCATGAAGGATTCTTGAAGTTGTCCCGCTACCTGAAATTCCTGCAGTTGTATCCGTTATTCGTGATTCTACCAAAATTCATCGATGGCTCAGAACCACAACAATATGTCATTTGGAACAATCAGAATTATAGTTGATTCTTTCAATGAAATACCCTCAGAATGTGTTCTTGACTCCACCGGATGATCGCCTCTAACCCTCACTTCGTGCAGACCTGAGGACTTGAAGCCAACATGAATTTCTAGATCACAACTCATAAGTTGAACGACGATAACAACCTCCAATGATCCCAAGAGGTGTCTTTGTTCATCAAAGAAAGTGGGAAGTTCGGGCACCTCACAGGTATGATTCATGAGCCTTTAAAAACCGACCCGATATATGGAGTTTGGGAAGTAGAGAGCTCAATGGTCATGTCATGGCTGGTCAACTCCATGGAGACGTCAATTGGTCGTTCGCACATGTTCCTCCCTTCAGTTAGTGCTCTTTAGACAGCTATCCGTGAAACATACTGAGAAGTATGAAATTCCAACCAACTCTATGAGGTATCTAAGAAGATCCAGGAGGCACAACAGGGCCAAGGACCATGAACCAGTACTATAATGACCTTTTAGCATTATGAATGAAATGCGATCTGTACTACGACTATACTCGAGATTCTCCGGCCGACTTACCCCTTTTCAAGAAGATCATAGAAAATGATCGTATGTTCTAATTCCTTGATGGTCTTAACAAAGACCATGAAGAATTTTGGGGCCGTATTCTTGGTCAGGATCCTCTTCATTCTGCTCGCGTTGCTTCACCAAGAATCGTCGGGAAGCAGGAGACATCTCATGCTCGAAACTTCTACTCCTTCAGCTGCATCATCCGCCTTGATCTCAAATAGTGCTTAGTCTTTGTCCATGCCACCTCGGACCAGTCGCTCCACTTGTGATTATTGTCGCAAACCCAATTACACTAGGTACAAGTGTTGGAAACTTCACAGTAAGCCGACATATAAACATTCAGCCAAATCCTCTGTTGCTAAGAGACTCACAGGCGAAGGTCGAACCCGACTCAATTCAAACGACTCCTACCTGGAACATCTCGAAATCCTTCGAATCCTTAAAACACCAGATGAAGCAATTGATCAAGCTTCTTGGAGCAAATCAAGTCGCTGCGGGTTCGTCTACTTCCCACGTTCAACAAGGTACCCTTCCTATAACTCTCACAGTTTATCCCTCCTCTAGTTTGTGGATTATTGATCAAGGTTTCACGGATCACATGATTGGCTGCTCACAAACTTTCTCGACTTACTACCGTGCTCTGGAAAAAATACCGTTAGAATTGCCTATGGATTATGTAGCTCCATTGCTGGTAAAGAGTCGATTGTACTAACGACTGATCTCTTTGGAGTTTGCAAGTTCCCCGATTGCAATCTAACTCATTATATGTCGGCAAGTCGAGAAGTCATATTGATTGCGTTGCAAATTTCTCATAAGATGGTTGTGTTTTTAAGGATCGTTGTTCGAAGAGAATGATTAGAACTGCTAAAAAGATAGCTGGACTCTACTACCTTCAAGAGAAGATGGAAAGTGAAGACAAGACACTCAAAAGTTATAGCCTATCTCGAGTCATTTAAATGTCCCAATACGTTGTTGCACTGTTGTTTAGGTCATCCTAATTTTTAATATTTAAAAATTTGTATCCTTTGATGTTTTCTTATAAAAATCTCGCTAATTTCAATTGTCAGACATGTCAGTTAGTCAAACAACGCAGGGTCCATTACCCACATTACACTTACACACTTTCCGCTCCTTTCTCCCTCATTCACAGTGACATATGGGGACTTTCTCGCAACTCCGGCTACACCAATAAATGGTGATTCTTGACCTTAATTGATGATCACACTCGAATGACGTAACATTTTAAAAGACAAATTGGAAGTCGTTGTGACCTTCCATAACTTTTAAATATTGTCCTAATTCAAAACTCCTATTCAAGTCATTCGAACCAACAATAGTCGTGAGTTTTTCAACTCTATTTTGAGTTAATTCTTAGTAAGGACATCCTCCATTATAGTTCTTCCACGGATACTTCTCACACAAAATGGGATAGCCGATAAGAAAAATTGTCGTCTCTTCGACGTTGCTCGATCCATTATATTTCAATCCAATGTCTCGAAACAGTTTTAAAACGATAGCATTCTAACTTCCACCTAACTCATAAATAGCGTCCCCTCCAACACTCACAAGTTCCGAACCCCCCCTTAGCCGTCCTGATGTCATACTTCCCTATCAATCGAGACTTCTCCATATTAGATCCCAAGAGTTTTGGTTGCACTGCCTTTGTTCGGAACACTACCCCTACTCAGAGCAAACTTATTCCAAATCCATAAAATATATCTTCCTATGGTACTCCACAACTCAAAAGAGGTATCAGTGCCTTAATCTGACCACAAACAAAATCTATGTGAGTGTTGATGTCTCCTTCTTTAAAAATCTTTCCTATTTTTCTAGCTCGGCCTCTAGGGAGGGGACGCTTGAGTTCCCCGACATTGTCTCTTATCCTACTCCTATGGATGGTCCCCCCATTGCTTCTGCCACAAAGGACTCCCTTGTCCCGCTGAGTCCACAATTTCCTCCTCCCACTATCTGTGTCTACACTCGACGCACCCATTCCATGCTCCTACTTTGGAACCCGCTACCTCCTAACAGGACCTTAACTCCACTCCGGGCGACATCCTCAGCATGACCCCTCTTCCGAATGAGGAAATGAGTTCTTTGAGTAAAGTATGTATCCTCTTCTGAATGAGGAAATGAGTTCTTTGAGTAAAGTATGTATTTAACCATCCTCCATCTATTCTAAAATAAATTGTCTCTTTTCACAATTTATCACTGACCTAGAGAGCATTTGCTATTGTCCTGACAAACCATCAAATCCCTGCTACTATTGAGATTGCTCTTGCTGATCTAGCCTGGACAACGACAGTAATGAAGGAGATAAATGCTCTTCAGCAGAACCAAACATGAGACGTCGTAGACCGTCCTCGGGGTAAAAAAACAGTAGGTTCCTTTGCACACAACAAGACAAGATTGGTCGCCAAAGGATACTCACATACCTACAGAATTTTCTATGAGAAAACATTTACTCCAACGACTAAGTTAAACACTATTCGGGTCCTGTTATCACTTGTGGTAAATCTGTATTGATTGCTATTCCAACTAGATGTCAAGAATGCATTCTTGAATAGAGAGCTAACAAAAGAGGTGTACATTTCTCTTCCTCCGAATTTTGATTCTACTGCCTCTAGAGGACAAGTGTGCAGGCTACGAAAGCCTCTCTATTGGCTAAATAAATCTTCAAGGGCTTCATTCGACAAGTTCACAAAGATGGTCGTGGGTCATGGTTTTACTCAGGCTCAATCGATTCACACTCTCTTCTTCTAGCATTCCTCCAGTGGTCAGATAACTATCCTTATTGTCTATGTTGACGATATTATTCTTACATGCAACAATCTCCTAGCATTGGAGTCCTTAAAAGACATTCTTACTTCATTCTTCGAGATAAAGGATGTGGGATCTCTCCGGTACTTCTTAGACATAGAAGTGGCTCGGTCCACTCAAAAAATTTGCCTGTCTCAGCGCAAATATGTGATTGATCTCTTGACAGAGAACAATCTTCTTCTGTGCAAACCTCCTATGGATCCTATTAAAAAATTATTTAACATTCCCAATGTTGTGTCTGTTAACAAGACTCATTACCAGCGTTTTATGGAACAACTCATCTTCCTCGCTCATGCTCGCCCCGACATATGTCACGCAGTTGGAATAGTGAGTTAATTCATGCATGACCCATATGAACACCACATCCAAGTTGTCCACTGGATTCTTGATTACTTGGAAGGTACACCAGGCTAGGGTTTATTTTTCTCCCGTCACACCTCTCAATCTATTGTTGTTTATACAGATATTGATTGGGTTAGATCAATCCATGATTGACGCTCCATTTCCGAGTATTGCTTATTTGTATGGGGCAATATTGTCACGTGAAAAAGCAAGAAGCAGTCTGTAGTTGCCTGAAGCATTATTGAAAATGAATTTCGATCCATATCCTCAGAAATTTGTGAAGTTTTCTGGCTATGCATCATGCTCCGCAAACTCCGTATGTCAACCTCCATCCCGCTACAACTTTTCTGTGATAATAAGATAGCAATCAGCATTGCTCGCAATCCTATCCAACATGATCGTACCAAGCATGCGGAGATTGACAGACACTTCATTAAAGAAAAGATTGAGTCCGGTGAGTTTGCTTTCCATATGTCAACTAGCGGACATCCTCACAAGAATTTGTCTCGTCCGTTGTTCGATGACTTCAAGTCCAAGTTGAACATGATTGACATTTATGTTTTAACTTGAGGGGGAATATTAGATTATAACGACTATCCCTAAGTCGTTATTACTAATTATTTGCCCCTATTCCCTGATTATGTACTTCTTATTTTACTTTATTCTATTTTATTTTCTTTTCAAGTTATTTTATTATGATTTTATTTCTTTCCTTTATTATTTCTATTATAATTAGGTTTAAATACCCCACATTCTTTCAATAAAATTGTGTTTGTCTATTCCAAATCTCAAACCATTCATTTTAATCGAAGGAAATGATAAAGGCTTTCACGGCCTTGAACTAAAAGACTGCAATCTGTTTAATAAAATAGTTTTGATGCTACCTAAATTTGATGTAAGGGTTTTGCAGTAGGCGTTCATTTAGAATATACAAATAAACTACCATGGTAATACTATATTCGAACTAGACCGTTATTATATAATAGAGAAAAAGAAAACTTCGACTGCATGCTCAACACAATATATACTTGCTGAATTTTTGGGAAATTCATTTAAAATCAGTAAACACTAACCATGTGCAGCAGCAATAGCAGACATGGTAGCAACCTCAACAGATGCAGAAGAAGACACACCTTTGCCTTCTGGAACAGCTGAAGAAACCTGAAATTCATATTTTAGAAATATTAAATACGGTATATATTTCTAAACATATTTGAAAATTGTTGCATGGATCACCTAACAAATGTTTGCTTAGGATCGTTTGGGCCCTTAGATTTATGGTTTTCTATTTTTTTTTAATTTTTTAGTTTGTTTTTATTTATGTTTTGATTTAAAATAAAACACGTTTAGTCTATTTTATTTTGGGAATGATGCCCGGATGTTCATTTGCGGATGGCATTCAACAGTTGAGCGAGGAGCAGTGGGCAGTGGCCAGCAATATTGGTAATTTTTAACAACATTAAATATTTCAAGTATTTTTAAAAAATAAATTGATTTGTTTTAAATATAAATATAAAAATATTAAACAATGCACTAAAAATATTATTAAAATGAACATAGCAATAAAAACAAAAAATTAAAATAATCCTAAAGAGGACTTATTTTCAATTTAAAGGTCCGCAGGAAGTAAGAAGTCTAATAATCATCTGTAGGCTTTTTAAACTTCCCGCCCGTTGGTTTTAGATTAAAATTTCAAAATTAAGTTTGGATATTATTAACTTCAATAACTGCACACCGAGTTCTTTCTCAATGTTCTTGGCAAAAATGTTGATAACACATATAAGCTTAACAAATTTAAATCATCGTGAGTAACATCATGAGCGAGAGATTTTACCAATAAGCTGATACTATCTACAAACTGCACGCCGAGTTCATGCATTAGTACAAGGATCGTCCCAGCCACATAAGCAGCCCATCTAGGAAAAAAACAATATCATCAATTGGCAAATGCAAAGAAAAAAAGATCTCCTTCAAACGTAAGTATAACCTACTTTTGGGACGGATCTTTCGCAAAATACTTCTGCGCCTTCTCATATGACATAGGTTTCTGGCCATCCATAAAATCTGATAAGTCCATGTCAAAGGTTGGTGCCCGGTTACTTAATTCTGATCCAAATGATACCTGAAGGAAAAAAAAATATCAGCACAGAGAGAGAAACAATGAATGGCTCTTTGCAAAAAAAAATGAAAAAAAATACGGGCATAGAATTAGATATAATGACACCTCACCAGGTGGCTAGAAGCTTCAATGCCACCTCACCTCATCCCCCAAGAGTTCAAGTCCAACATTCCTCTTAATCATCATCACCATCCAAGATTTACTGGAACTCAAGTAAAAGGCCTTAAATGAAGTCCTCTACATTCTTTCCTCAATGGTGTATTTTTGGCTTTACTTTTTCATCGAGCAACTTTCAAAATTATTGTTGTTGTATTGCATTCATTGACCGATAATAAAAAATTACATATATATATAGGCAACCTACACCTTCAAACCCTCTTGAAAACAATACTGAAGGATCCTTACCTACAAATGATAGTGTTCGGACTAATAATCAGGAGAACCTTGCAGCTCCCCATCTTCATGAAGTATCTGGTGCAAAGGCGACAACTCATACTTCACATATACTAGAAACTACAAAGGCGACAACTCATACTTCACAAATACTAGAAACTACTGTGGGTACAACTGTTGGCAATCCTTCTACTACAACTTCACCACCTCATCCGAATGATCAATCTTCAGATGAGCAATGACAGGTTTACACTTCCAGGAGGAAGAAGAAAAATTGAGATCTACTTGAGCTAAGGAATCTAATGGATGATATTTTGGTTACTTCGGGTAATGACACGCACCTCACCAATTTGTTAGCTAACTCTCTTCCGGGAATCAAAGGCAGAGACAGGAATAAATTGGATCGTCCCTAACTATTTCCGTGCCCTGGTGGTTTGGGTTTTGCTGATTTTATATGTACCCTCTCTTTTTTTGAGTTTTTTTGTGTGTGTTGTACCGTGTGGGTTAGGTGTCTACTTTTGGGCCCACTCATACAACCTATTTATATCCTTTTCTCTCTAATATATTAGCCCTTAGGCTTTCTTAACACACACACACACACACACACACACATGTATTTCTATCTTGGGATGGCGTCTTCTTCCTTCCCGCTCGGCTCTGCTAGGGTTTCACCTGATGATGAACCCTAGCAACTGTTGCTTCGCTGCTTCTTCTCCTGCGTCTTTGCGCCTGATTTCTGTTTAGTCTCCTCGGGTCTCGCGAGTTTTGCTTTGTTGTGCGGCCTTCCCGTCTTGCGAGCTTTCCCGTTCCCGGCTCAGGAGTTCTTGGCACTGCGGCTCATTTTCTCACGAGTTATGCGGTTTTCCGTCTCGCGGGTGCCTCTGCGGCTGTCTTCCGGTCTTGCGAGTTCTACGGCTTCCCGTCTCGCAAATTTTGCAGCTTCCTGTCTCGCGGCTCCTTTCCGTCTCGCGAGCGGCTCGGGAGTTCTCGGCTCTGCGGTGCGGCTCCCGTGTGTTCTCCTTTTCAGCTTCGGTCGACGTTATTTTTCCCGTGTTTTCTTCTTAATGTCACACCTTTATTTTGAGGATGACTTCAGACAGATCGCATGCAGTTGTCCTCACGGGTGCCCACACCTCAGGTACACCTAAATCGTGTTCTTTCTCTCCTTCGTTTGGGTGGGAGTAGGACATCAACAAAACCTGGTAGAAAAAATGAGAAGTCTGTCATCTTTTTTACAGAAACTGCAGATATTCAACTTGCTTCCTCATATCGTCTGAATTTGGTTAGTAAATTTTTATATGGTCATCCCAAAATGGAGTTTATTCGCAAGAAATTTGAACTTATGCACCTTGTTGGGGAATGAAAAATTGGACTATTATATGGGTGACACATTCTTATTCAAATTAATAATGAAAAATATTACACATGCTTATTTACTAGAATGATAATCTGGATTGATAAGAGAGCAATGAAGATCCTGAAAGGTTTGTGGATTTTGACCTACAGACGGAACCGCCAATCATTCCGGTTTGGATTCGCCTTTATGGTCTGAAATTTCATTATTTTTCTAAAAAATTATTGTATTCTATTGCCTCAGCTTATGGTAAGCTACTCAAGACGGACATTCCTACTTTTAATCTTTCTCGTCCATCCGAAGCCAGAGTACTTGTTGAAAGAGACATTACTTCTTCAGCTTCTGAGGAAATTTGGTTGGACACACAGCATCATGGATATTGACAGAAGGTAGAGATTGAGTCTTTTTCTTTCGTATTGTTCGAACTGTCGTATGTTCGATCACTCCAGTTTTCAATGTCATCATCTATATCCCCACCTCAGACCAAAAAACAAAGTGCTCCGCTAGAAGCAGTGATTTAAATTACTCCTGATCAGCTCCAAGTTAATGACACTATTGATCAACAAAAGGATACACCTGAAGACGTCACTATTCCCGCAGGCAATATATCAATCATTCAGTCTCCACACATTGTTGCAAATACCCGTCTTCGAAACCTCCTATCGTGGAGGCGAGGGAGATACTTCAGACTCCGTCTGCCCTAGAACATATCACTGATATTACAAGTGAAAATACCTCTGCTGCTTCACTACCGTCTCATTCTCTGCTGCTTCACTATCGCCTCATCAGGTTCAGAAAGATGTTAATGTTACTCAGGCTCAGGGGATCATGATGTGCAACGTCCTACACCTGTTTGGCCACCTTTGGACCAATCCATGGATCAGACGAGTCAATACTCAGATGAGGAATGACAAGTCTACACATCCAGGAGGAAGAAGAAGAATGGAGACATACTTGAGCTCAGAAATCTGATGAATGATACTTTGGTTACTTCGGGTAATGGTACGCACCTTACCAATTTGTTAGCTGGCTCCCTTCCGAGAACTAGAGGTAGAGGAAGAACTAAAGTGGGATATCCCTAGCACGCATCTTTGCGACTGTTGGTGGCTTTTTAGTTTTTTATCTTCATGAATCTTTGCTTCTTTAGGTTTTTGTGTGTTATATTGTGTGAGTTGGGTCTTCTTTTAGGTCATCTCATACAACCTATCTGTATATATATATATATATATATATATAGATAAGATATATATAAAAGATAAGATTCATTAATTTAGCCATGTTGCGTCAAATCTCGTCCCAATACTACAAAGGAAAGTAGACAACTTGCCTATATGAAATAGCACGACTGAAGCATTTGAAATTTCTGGAAGCTGTGTTTGATTCCAGCACAATGTTAACACTTGAAAAAATTGTAAATTAAAGCACTTAATGGCACTCAAAGTAAGAAAATAATAATTCATAAGTTGTCAAACATAATTTTTCCTGATATAAAGTATTACTGCACTTCTAGTTTGAGACCAAATAAATACATGAAATTAGTGAGAAAGTTGATAACATACAATTTGCAGTAATGGAGTGAATCTTTCTTTTGCCTTCTGTCGTGCAAGTGCATGTTTCCATAGGCGCTGTTTGGTCGGGTGATTCCTTTGAAGAGCGACATGGCATGCCTCTCTAATTGGCATCTAGAAAACGGAGAAAAATGTTAGCAAGAAAAGTAGTTAAAAGAATGGCCAAAATTCAAATACTGATTATTCTGCTAAACTTATTATCGAAGAAAATATGATTGTCAACATGAAAAGAATAAAAACTAAATACATCCTTTACATCTTCCATAAGTTATCTCATCAACAATATTTTATTTTTTAATCGAATATAATCAATTTCAAAAAAATCTTTCCACTGAGTTCTTTGTTCATCAATCCATACACAACTATCACACTCCTAAGGAAAAAAAGGTAGCTATTCCAAGGCCACAATGTCATCAGCAGCCTAAAAATGTAACCAAAGAGATGGTCTAATGGCAAACATAGACATTTCTTTTACAATAAGAATTGAAAAATTGAATTCTTACATAGACATGTAAATTTCATAGCTATATGCTTCTATAGATCCAAGGTGAGTGCAACTAATAGAAAACAACGGCACACTTACAAATTACAAGAATAAACCTAACCTGCAAAACCAGACTTCCTGAATAATCTGCTATTCCGCCCATTACATCCAATCTTCCAGGAGCCCTAGCTATATAAATTTCATCCTGCAGTACCAACCAAAAAAAAAAAAATATGATGAGAATTTTCTCTGTACTCTCGTATGGGTTCACTCCTCATAAGCTTTTCAGTTTAAATAATCATATATCACTTAATGCACAAAAAAATTATGATTGTAAATGCTTGTGACCAATGACAGCTTCAATAAATGTATTAGTCCATTCCACTCATGGCAAAAAACTTGATTTTTTTTTTTTTGTGTGTGCTTCGTAGCGTGCTAACTCCATTATGAAGTGTCCTCCATACAAATTCTGACCATGTTAATTTTATTTTGCCCCTCCTCCTTTCAAATTTAAAAGTAAATAAATAAATAAAAACTATCTCTGAGAACAACACGAATGGAATACGATTCATAAAAATAAATGAAAGAAATATGATAAGTAAAATATTTATTTTATCTTGACATTAACAAACGTTGTATCCCCATACTTATGATGAGAGGGAAGAAAAGTAAGTATTCTTAAGCAATTCATGATATCAATAGCACATTCATAGAAAACACAATTTGGAATTTAGAACGAAGAGGCCGAGATAATCAACCAATTGACAAATTTGGTGTCATATGCAAAAGTTGAAGCAATTAATGACACAGAATAATGCAAGTCCACAAACAATGAAAATCACAGTTCAGCAATTTATAGGAAGAATGAAATTAGCTGCAACATCTAAGAAAAAGTTAATAGAAAAGCTGGTTCTAAACCTCCCAATTGAAGATTCCAGCAGCTGCAGCCTGCTCTCTCAAGTGGTGCTTCTCTGCACTTTTCCCCAAATCAATATCATTTAGTGCAGATAAGCTTTTCAAGAAAGCTACAGTATCAGATAGACCATGAAGCTGTCCATGAAGAACTTCAACATTCCGAATGTCTCTGACAGCATATACAGAAGGACTTCTTCAAATGAGTATGGAGTGCATATTAGGAGAATGTAATTATGAGCATTTACATGATAACAAGAAACTTACAAGTGTGTGAGAGAGAAGTCTCCATTCATTTCAATATTTGGTAATGTGTGATTAAGACCAACCTCATTTTCAGAAAGTAAATACCAATCTGGAATGCTGATATCTATGCCAGGGGCTCTTTGTAGTTGATAGCCAAGAATTATAGCATCACGTAAACGCCTTGCCCCACTCTAAAACACAAAATATTTGAGAAAAATGTGTATTTTGGAAATTAATTTGTGAGCGCATTAAAGCTCTCGCACATATTTTGCATATATATATCCTTGTGGTTGAGAGGAGTGGCGGTAGGGGTGGGAGGGCCTGGAAAGTGGTAGATAGACTTTAAGGTCAGTTATGAAATAAACAGACATGAAAATGCCTATACAGGCCCTTAGAAAGTCTTTTTTAAGTGCAAAATCGGCAGCATTGCATGTTACCGTAAGGACAGCTATCAATCAACTTCAAGAAAATTAATAGATCATAGGAAAACTAACTTTCTCGTAATCATATTTTACAGTTTACATAACAAGTTACACAACTTTTAAGTGATTTAGATAAGATATTGCCAAAAGAGGGGGCTACAGACTTAACAATTAATAAAATAATGATGAAAAATTGTGAACTTAAAATCAGGAAGAAATGCTAGTCTTAAACTAAAACTTATTAGCGTCTACAATTCACTCAATAGACGATGAACCAAAAAATCCAAGGACAGAAATTCATGTTGGGCATGCAGCTGGAGTTACTACAAACGCAAATAATTTCATCAATTCCACAATTCAGATTGAATTTATGATAGGAACCAAAACGATTCTTCATTAATTTCTCGAAGACATGAAGGGTGGAAAATCAATGGAAAGCAAAAAAAAATCAGATAGAGATAAAAGAAATATCTTCAAAATGCTGGGTAACTGTGCGGTAAGAAACAAGTAGAAACAATAAGTTCAAAGAAGTGCATTCTAAGAATTAAATACTTCTGCTCCTTTGAATTAAACTTCTCACTAGACTGGAAGGCAATGTTTTAAAGACAAAATTCCTTGTTAGAACCTCCAATTAAGAAAAAAAAAAATCAACATCATCATTAGCCTTATCACAAAAGTGCTCATTCTCCATTCATTCTTAGTAAGTGTCGTTGATATAATTCTAGGGCTCCTAAAAGGTATTTAGAAAGACGACTTAAAGACGTGGTTCTGGAATGGCAAGGGATAATGATAGGGGCGGTCATCAACATTTAGAGGGAGATAAACGAATTTCAGCGGCTATCCTGGCGGAAAAACGAAAAAGGTAGCTTTGAAACGATGTATGGATGCCGAGATGGTTCACCACCTGTAATTACATTCGTGAATTCCAGATATAAGGAACAATACCTTTGCTGGAGAACAGTTCTTTCCATCAGCAGTATTCTGCAAAAGCTGTGCAGCCACCTGAAAAGAAAATGATAAATGGTTTGCATCAGCGATCAGAATATGAAACATCAAGAGAGAATACTTGAGCATGAATTTAAAAAGCAAGCTCAATTTGGTCTAACATAGAGAGAAAAGTTAACAAAAGATCCCTGTTACATTGTCATTGAAAGAGACAATAGATAGATGTAGAATGCCCAATTGATCAAGGAGGATCACAAAATCCAACCCAATCTGTGCCCAGTGAATAAACCCGCATTTGCAATGTCATATTCGAAGCCAAGTGAATTTTGGAGAGTAGCGAGATTTTTGTCTAATTTCTAGCCAGTCTTGCTAATAGGAGCATCAAAACTCAGGAGTCTCAAATTTGAATCATAAGGCTTCTTTAAAATATGATCATCAACAACTTCAAAAATAGGATGAAGATGATGAACGCACATATTAGAAGAGCCAGCATCGATATTTATGCTTTAGGAGCTGACCATATCCTCGGGACTAAGATTGGATAGAAAGACCAATAGTAGATTCTAAATTTTGTGTGCACACCTGATATGAAAGAGCTGCAAATAATGACAAACTAAGGGGGCATTTGAGATCACTTTCTTTTTTTTTTTAGTGTCTTGTTTTTGTTTTAAAACACGTATGGCACTCTTATGATCTTTTTGTTTTTAATAT
>NW_018164844.1:2180664-2181488 GCF_001263595.1 Phalaenopsis equestris | reverse complement strand
TTGCTGAGTGTCGTTCCATTACCCGAAGTTACTAGCGTATCATCCATTAAGTTCCCAAGCTGGGGTGTTCCTCCATTCTTTTTTTCTTTCTAGATGTGTATCTCTGTCATTCCTCATCCAATGACTGGCTCATCTGATTGGTGTGGTCAATAGATTGTTGGGCATGTGAGAGAGAATGAGCCCCCAGCCCCTGACTAGCAGTAACAACATTCTGATTCTGAAGAGATGGTAATCTTCAACACCTGATGCATACTGGGATTGTGGAGCTTCAATACTATCATGATTATGGGACCCAGATAAATTATCTGCCAATATATCAATCGGAAGAACAGTGTTCTTCCATTCTTTTTTTTCTTTCTAGATGTGTATATCTGTCATTCCTCATCCAATGACTGGCTCATCTGATTGGTGTGGTCAATAGATTGTTGGGCATGTGGGAGAGAACGAGCCCCCAGCTCCTGACTAGCAGTAACAACATTTTGATTCTGAAGAGATGGTAAGCACGTCTCTTCAACACTTGATGCATACTGGGGATGTGGAGCTTCAATATTATCCTGATTATCGGGCCCAAGTAAACCATCTGCCAATATATCAGTCGGAAGAACAGAGATAGTATTGTCTCCTGTAGTGGGAGGGGAATGTGGCATCGTGTCAACCGGTGTTTCAATAGTCTGTGGAATGCGCTCAGGAGCGGAGGAGGGACATGTATGAGGTGGGGCAGATCCAAAAGTGTTTTTACTTGAAGGATTTAAATTTGGATGCAACCGATAACATTGAGAAGGAGAATGTCCAAACATACGGCAGTGGGTACAATAAAGTGGTAT
>NW_018164844.1:2170835-2180491 GCF_001263595.1 Phalaenopsis equestris | reverse complement strand
TTGATCAAAAAGGTGGATCTTCAAACCTGGGAAGCGCAATCAAACAGAAATGATACGAGGTTCAGTACGAGGGTCAAAATCCACCGTCCATCTTAAAATGTTCATCACATGATTTTCAGTCTTCTCGCAAACAAATGAGCGTAGTCTGTTTCATTTGATAATTGAATGAGAATGTGTCAACCATCCAATTTATCGATCTTCCAACCCCCTTTCAGCTTCATTTGCTCAAAGTCCTTTCGAATTAGCTCAAGTTTAGGGTTTCCATAAAGAAACTTACCTACTAAGAACAGTTGGCAGGGCGCAGCTAGGGTGGAGATCTCTGCCTCAGTGAGAAAGATTGCAGGTTTATCGTTTTTACGGGAAAATTTTTTTAGAAATCCAATTTCAATGCCAAGAAAAAAATTGTCGTGGTATCGTTGCGGAAACATATTCGAAAGAAGAGCGGAGACGGGGTTATCACTGGCGAGAGCGGCGGCGTAGGAACGTCCTAAAGTCATTTCTTCAACAAGCTGTCCATCGGCACAAACAGACGCAAACAGACGCAGACATAGGCAGCCGCGAACTCTGGCGAGCGGTCGACAACGCTGGCAGAAGGCGAGTGGAAACAAATTGCTAGGCGACGCAGATGATGGCGCTGCAACGCGTGGAAGACGGCACAGACGCAGCTCGCATCTTCTCCGCCGCAATCGACGACGCCAACACATGGACACGTAGCAGCAACGACAATCGAAACACTAGGGTTCGTCATGGGGCGGAACCCTAGCAGAGCGGCGAGACGACGACATTCATTATATGTAAATAAATTTTATATATATATATCGTATTCATATAAATTTTTTGTTTTTAAAAATAAAAAAAATTATACTTTTTTTAAAATCTTTAAACAAATTAGCTAAGGAGCATTTATATACAAACCACCCATTCTAATGTATTTACATATCTTACACCTAAACTTCACTTCTTTACATTTATCCCACCCAAACTTTTCTTATCACACCAAAAATATCACGGTTTCAACTTTTAAAAGTGAAATACACATTTTCATGTAATGTGATATGTCAATAAAAATTGAAGTTTAGATGTTGGATATTGAAATACATAAGAATTGAGAGGAATGTATGTAAATCTTCCTTTCTTTTTCAAAAATGCATATCAGCCTGCTTCATTCGGTAGAGCAACTGAAAATTTTGGTATCCAAACCCTCTCTGGTCCCACTAGTGCTTTCAAAGCTGTCCATCTTTGAACACCCAAAACTTACAATTTTGATAATGACGAGATCTTAACAAAACTCCATCAAATACCATCATCTAATCACTTTATTAAGCATAATTAATCAATAAATTAATTTGGCTTATGATTATTAAGAGAGACTGAGTGCCACTTGGGTCCGACCATCTTTCAATCCAATCATTCACACTCCACACAACATAAACTAGTGAAGCAAATGACGACTCAAAATTAAGCAAAGAAGGAATTTTTTGTTAATCCAATTAATCAGAAATATTCAAATCATAAGAGATTAAATTCCTCAAGACAATAATCAGACAAATAATAGATGATATGTTTTACAGTTAAGCCAACTTACAACCGCAATTAATTCAAACAAAGCAAGGAAAGTGCAGATCGGAAGCTGAACAGTGGAGTTCTGAGTTCTCATTCACTGAGACAGAGAAGATGACGAAAACCTTGGATATGACTCTGAGAAAAGAGAAAATAGCCGTGGCGCCTCAGCATCAACCTTGATGAAGGATGGAGATAAAAACCATCTCGACAATGACACGATCCTCTGCCGACACGTTAGCAACGAATCTTGCTAGCGGCAGAGGCGGAGACTAGTTAAAGGGAGCAGAAATGAGCGACGTCACAAGGTTGAGAACAAGTGAGGGCAAATCTAGCATGCTTGGCGACAGGATCTCTGTTTGCTTTCTAAGCGAGAAAACGGCAGCGCCGCCTCCGCTGCCAACGTCAGTCAAAGGGATCGACCGCTCAACCAAAGGGAGAAAAGGAGAAGGAAAAGTAGCAGAAGATAGGTGATATCTGGGCCGAATCAGTTGCTCGCAAAATAGGTTTTAAAAACAATGAAAACATATTTTACCTATTTTCCGTGTTTTTAAAGCGGTTTAGTAATTGTTTTAAAACAATATAATTTAAGCACATAAAGACAATTAAAAATAACAAGTTTTTAAATTTTTTTTTTTAAAAATAAAAACACAAAACAAAAAATGGTTCCATAGGCCCAAAGCATTTGTCTACCTCCCATGTTCCAAGATATTTGATTTCCTCAATTCTAGACATGCCTTAGAACATTCATGGTAGTTGTGCTTAAAAAATTTTCACAACAGATTTTCCAAAGGATGACCATTTTAACCAACACTTTAGGCGCATACAACAAAGAGAAGAGATGTAGCAACAACCACATCTAAAGGTTTGCCAAAAATAAATCCAAGGAGTATGTTGTAGATTGGTTAAAGTAGTGTAAATGAAGCCAAGGAAAAGCAACCATTTGGGAGTGAAAGGTGTTTGCTTGGATGAGTCAAAAAGCGGAGGCCATTTTAGCGTATGCATAAAATGGTCGCTCACATAATAAAAGGGATGTAAATAAAAGTCTCATATAATTTGATTTAAAAGATAATCTTATAATAATATGACAAGGATCAATAAGCCCAAAAAAGAAGTCATCAATTTAAGGCATGCCTACCATAAATTTGTGTATAACTTTCCAAACAAGGGCAGCCAAAAAAAAAAATCCCATGATAGAGGAGGGTGAACTTTCTAGCACAAAACTCCCAAATTCAGTGAAAATAAGTGTAGTTTTGTTTTGTTAAGAGCGGAAATATGCTTGAGTTGAAGAGGGTCTGAATGTTGCTAAAAAGAATATATGGAGAAATGGTTGGCTGAAGTACATTCAATACCAGAAGCATTCAACCCCCTAACAACATCAACAAGAGATGGATTGAAAGCACCAGGAGAAATAATCATAAATGCTCTATAAGCAGGAGTAGCTGCAGAGAAAATAGGGTAAATCAGAGTAGATAGCGAAGAAAAATCTTCACAAATAATGGATAGAACATTAACTCAACGAGCATCCACTGTGGAGACAAGTGGTCGTTGCATTGGAGGCAAATGCAGGGAGTACAATCGTCAACGGGATCGACCCGATAAGTTTATGAAAACTGTCAAGGCAGTCAAATTAATATGAAAAATAAAAGCATCAATTAGATAGATAATGAACGGAAGACTAGCGGAACCAATAGGGATGCCATCCACGATGAAGGTGATTGCAAGAGCATGATATGCTTAGGATGCTGACGCCAGGAGGCATCAACAACCAAACAAAAATGCTAAATAAAAACTAGTATTGGAGACTTCAGATTGAGAAGCCCAAGATGGTCCGGCACAGCCACCAACAAGAAAGGAACAATGAAATGAACTTGGGTCAAGGAGCTGGCCAACAACGATTGACAAAGGAAAGGAAGCTCGCACTGCAGAGCACAAGCAAAGTAACAATAAGCATGACCAGGAGCTCTTGCTGATGCTGAACGAGTAGTGAGCAAGCAAACCACATCAGTCAGTAGCAAGTGAAGCATGAGCATAAGTGCAAGCAAATAAATGAGCAGCAACAACATGCTAAAAGGAACCCAAAAACCGACATGAAGAGTGTGGGTAGCCGTTTGGTGAGCCACATAGAAGATAGGTGTCATAGGGCTTGTCTGCAGACATGGTTCCCAACCTGAACAAGGGATTTCTTTGGCCAAAAAAAAATGTTCGAGTTAAAATAAAGATAATATCATGGAAAAAGCTGCATGGCAAAAGCTGAAAATTTCTTTTCCTAATGAATACTGGAAAGCGACCATAATTTTTTTTCCTATCATGATAAGCAAAAGAAATTTGAAAACTCCTATTAAACTAAGCAGCAGTATTTCCAATACTTCCATCAAAATCACAAGGCTCTTAAGAGTCATGGTAAACGATGTCTTCAATAATTAGAGGAAGATTCCCTACATTTATAGGAGGATCAAGATCAACATGCTTGCTGGCAGATGAAGTCATGACTATATTTGTAGGGCAAGAAGAGGCAAGCAAGACAAGCTTTAGTTCCATAGAAAAGTTTAAAATTCGTTTTAAATTCTAAGTGTAAGCATATTTGATGAAAGTGGAGCAGCAGCCACAGTGATAAAAAGTAGGATGTGATCATAGTACGAGTCTCCAAAGCCTGAAATTTTGATTTTCTCAATTCTGGATGAGTTCATTCAAAACAATTGAACACAAAAACTTTACAGAAGACAAAATAGGAAAGGATATCTTCAATTTTTCTACCAATATTCACAGGATAAAAAACCAACCTGTGCCCTCTTTAAAGGAGACAAATTTCAAATTAAACAAAACCTTTTGCCACAAATGGAAATGATAAATGAGTAGTAACAACATCAAATAGCAAAAATTTATTACAAAAAAGAACCCATAGAATATGAAGTGGAATAGTTAAAAATAATGTAGGCAAAAAATAAAATGTAACCCAAACTTGAGGGCTAGTTGTTTTCTCCTTTTTTTTCATTTAACTTGAGAGTTTCGTAGTAACTTAAAAGAATAAAAAATGGATAGATCATTCGCAATCACAACGTCCATTCTAAGGTTCTTAGAAGGTGTTTGAGGAAACATAAACCAGTTAAGGATATTGTAGGATGGATAACAGGAGTAGGAGGATGGATGGCGGCTGAAATTCAGCATGAATGGCGACTGAACAGCGAACTAGAAGAGAGAATACGAAAGGTGGCGGCCGTTTTGACAGCTGCCCTACTAAAAATAACAGTCGAGCGGCGAAATATTGAGGAGCATATGGCGAGGGGAATTACCACATGTTCCTGAGTAAGCTACAGACACACTACCTGTAAAAGGAAAAGATACATCTCACCAAAGAGCATAAAGTAGAGAACAAATTCTCCATGCAGTAACAGTAATTAAAAGTGTGCCAAAAACACACAGACACATAAATAGTCTTCTAGTAAAAAAAATTCTAATTAGAAATAAGAAAATGGGAAAGAAATTAAAAAAATGATAAAAATTAGCCGAAATCAGAAATTGAGCACGGATCGAGCGCGGAAGTGCCATTTTCACGGTATCGCGGAATTCCCGTGAATGGGATTGTGGGATTCTAAGATCCTATAACATAGTGGGACGCTCTACGCCACTAACACAGTAGGATAGTCAAGAGAAAAGTCTAGCATTACTTATTCTAAAGATAATCTCATGAAAATATGGAGGGTCAACTAGCACAATAGAGAAATCACCAAACAAATGTGACGCAGGCCTCGAGAGAGGACCGGTCGATCCTCAAGGAAGGGGGGCTGCCGCCCCCTCCTTCCCCTCCCCTCCGTCCTCCGTCCATTTCCCCCCTTCCTTTTTTCCTTCCTTTTCTTCTTCCTTTTTTCCTTCCTTTTCTTCTTTTCTTATTTTCCTTCCTAGCACTTTACTATTTTAAAACCTTTCCTAAAATTGAAATATGATTTTTATTCTTCTTCCTAATTTTAATTTTTTTCCTAAAATCTAAAATCTGATTTTATTCTCCATTTTATTTTAGTGTTTCCTAATTGGGTCAAATCTTTTTATAAATAGGAGTTAATGTGCATAGAGTCAAGATTCTTGTTTTTTAAATTTAAATTCATGTTTTAGTCTTTGGTATTTTTCCTTAAAGGGTTGTATCCGACGTCGAGGTAGTGCTCTGGCTATCCCTCTTCCGAGGTGGTGATCGTCTCCAAGGTTCTAAGTGGTTCTCCGGCTGTATCTCGACCCCGCCAAGGCATTTATCTTACCATACTTCTGTTTAGTTGCTGCCATGGTAGAATCCAGCCACCGCAGACCCCCCCCTCCCTTCCACTGTTGCCAGCCACCTGCTGCCCTCCTTCCAGCTCCACGGGTCACCTCTTTCTGCAGCTTACTGCAGGCAGCACCTTCTGGATGCCCCTTCCAGGGCCCCTTGCTTCTCTTCGGTTGCGGTTCAACGCCATTACTATCGCCAACCTGCAGTCCTTCTGCAATAGCAGCCCTACCTCTCCGACCTTCACCGCAACTGCCAATCAAGACTCCAACGACGTTCATGCACCTCTCTAGCTACGGTTCAACGTCGTTACTATCGCCAACCCGCTTTCCTACTTCTTCCACAGTAGCCCCACCTCTCCGGCCTTCACCGCCGCCGCCAATCCAGCCTCTGATGTCGTTCCTACTCCCCTCTTCGGCCTACTTCTTCCCAGCTGTGTTTCGACGTCATTACTATCGCCAATTTGTTGTCCTACTTCTTCCACAACAGTCCCACCTCTTCGGCCTTTCGGCCTACTTCTTCCACAACAGTCCCACCTCTTCGGCCTTCACCGCAGCCGACAATCCAGCCTTCCCTCACTAGACACCCTCCTCATCAAGCGGTTGTGTCTACTTGGTTGAGTCAATAGTTGTAATCCTTTGCTTTGTGATTTTGCTTTGTGTGAGTCTTCATTGTAACATTGTTTTTTAAGTCAGTAATAAATTGTGCCCTACGTTGTGGTTTGGGTAAACTCCAGTATCAAAATGTAAATCTATCATTAATATATGAATAATAGTGGGACAACCCAAGAAAAACTTGCTCACAATTAAAAAAAAGTTAAAAATTACCATTAGACTAAATGTTCAGGCGATGGAACAAGTGTCTTTCGCACGAAGGAAATCTTTCAAAGTACCCTTCGACTGCTCGTCTCCCCCCTTCCCTCTTATGCGACTCTTGAATACCTACGCAACTGCTTGAAACCTTCACGTGGAAGAAAGCTTGCACTTCTCTTTTTTCTTCTCTTCCTCCTCCGCCTAGCTTCTTTTGTTTCTCGCTCTCTTTCTCTCTCGCTTCCTCTCACACTCTGTCTCTCATTCAATGCTCTAATGTGGTCGAGTGAGAGGAGACAGAGAAAACCTTGTTTTAAATTTCTCGCGGGCAGTGAGAGCAATGTCCGAACAACGCCTGCTTCACTTGTATCGTAATAGATAAATTCATTTTTAGGGTTATTATTACATAGTTAGTGACTACTATGAATGATAGCAGTAGCAGTAACCAACATATTTAAATATATAAAGGAAAAGAAAGCATGATTTAAATACAATACTTGAAGCAGTGGTTAGTAGGGTTGTCAAAAAAGCTCCTCGTTAGAGAAAAATTCTTGCTCGGGTGGCTAAGTAGATTGTGTTTGATTCGTTCGTTAAGCAAGCGAGCTGAACACAAATATATTTTTAAATCCAATTTATAAAGAAGTTAAAAACAAATAAAATTTTGCACGATTATGTTCGACTCATTTTGGTTTGAATTAAATAAATAAAATTATCATAACATTTTCTATGATTTTTTTATGTTGTACTTGAAGAAAGTTAATTTTTTAGATTGTTTGCTCACATAAAAAACGCCGATCATCTGATGATCCGGTTTGGAGAGTAGATATTTTAGATTTGACTTATGTTAAGAAAGACAGAGGTAGACCTAAAAAGACGTGGGCATAATGTATAAAAAATGATCTTAATCTATTAGAATTAAATAAAAATATCACACTCAATAGGACGCAATGGAGAAAACGCAATGGAGAAAAAAAAAGGATTCATGTAGTCGACCCCACTTAGTGAGTTAAAGGCTTGTTGTTGTTGTTGTTGTTCAATTGCATTATTAAACCACACTAGCAATGATTATCATGTTTAATATGAATGAATTTCAAAATACCAATTATATACCCAAACAGTAGCAAGTAATTATCTTATAGAACATTTAGCTACTTGATTTAACAATTGATTATCTCACCTCAGTCGTCGAGTCCACCTAACGAGACTTCCCAAACTCTCCTTAAGTTCACCTCCTCATATAAATAATCTAGAATCACAAATTCCCCTTGAATTTATAGAATTCTTAAATTAAACTTAATTTAACAAATTTAAAATCTCAATTACATTTTTTTTACCTGAAATTGACCACCATCCAACTTTTACTTCTAATCTTCTTTCACCATAACCTCTCTGTAAATCTAAAGCCAAACCTGCTCCCAATCTGTTCAGGCAAACAGAAATTCATGAAACTAGAAAGAAATCATTAGATATTTATTTGGTTAAATGAGATATATACAAATATTTATTTAAATATACTTATAAACTTAATTTCCTTATATCCAAAACATACATCTTCTTCCTTATTTCCTTCCCTCCTTAACTTTCTTTTCTCTTCTCCTTCCATTTTTCTTCTCCTCGATTCTTTCCTTCTGCTTTGGCTGCAGCACCTATAGCCCGAGAGCTACTACGCCCATCTCTCAAGTGAACAAACGACCATGGAATGGGTTAAAGCAATGGATTACATATTTACTTCAGCTGATTAGTTAAGCTCAGATGTGGGAAATTGTAGAACTGCTACAGTGACTCAATTATATAACAGAAATAACAGTAGCGAAACAATACAAAAATGTATTTAACTGATTTTATTAGAGTGCATATATATAATTAATTATATTAATAATCAATATACAATCCTATATATCAATTTGAGGTGAATAAGATATAAAATTTTATAAAAATATTTTTGGGGATTTTCGGGAGGTGCAAAAAAATGGGGTGTAATTTAAAATAAACTTTAAATTACCTATACTATATGGCATTACATAAGACGTGCGAGTAAGGCATGTTGCAAGCTGCAATGAGTAGGTGTTGAACAGGAGAGCACACCAATACTGGGAAAAAAGAAGCAAGCGCCAGAGAGCCCGAGCAAGTGCAGACCAAATATGAAGGCAAACATAAGCAATGCAGACGAGCATACTGGTTGTGAACACACGCCGCAACCATGGGAGAACGTATGTGAGCTAGGATGCTTGTGAGGAGCGAGTGCGAGTAATAAATGAATTACAAACTTAATTCATTATGTTTATAAGTTACCAAGTGGGGTTGGTAAGCCAACCAAGCAGGCACAAGTGTGAGAGCAGGCATGAAAAAACAAGCTAGCAACCAAGAAGCAGCAACAAATTGCAAGCAAGCAAAAATGTTCACGACAGTGACACATGCAAGCCAGCCACACAAATAAGCAATAGTGGCACGGGTGCGGTAGTTTCCCACATGGAAGACAGCTGGTTGAATCGGCTGGTATAGGGGACGGTCCTTGGGACCCGACATCCAGAGTGTCAAGCGACATCAAGCACACTATGCGGCTTCCCTTTCGCGTCTTCAGCTTGGATCGAGCAACATTTGGGGAAGGCGGCATTGTCGCCTGCTCTTTTCTCCTCCTTCCTTTCTCGCCGTCTTTCCTTTCTTGTTTCTCATCTAGTTAGTTCTATTTATATACTAGTTTTCTGAGTTAGCGTTAGTATTGATGTGTTTGTTTTTCAGATTTCCTGTGTGGAGTCTTTTTCCCTTTCGTAGGGTTGTATCCGAGAAGATGGTGATGCTTCGATTGTATTCTACTCCGAGGTGGTGACATATCTTCCCTAACCTGTATCTTCCACTCCCCTTAGTCGCTGGTCACTCCAAGCCTTTCTCAACCGCCTCCATCCCACTTTCCAGCCGTCCAACCTGCTGTCCAACCCCACAACCTGCTGTCTAGTCGCCTTACCTGCTATCCAAACTCTCATTACCTGCTGTCCAGACTCTCGTTAGCTGCTGTCAAACCTTTCCAGCACACC
>NW_018164844.1:2162829-2170825 GCF_001263595.1 Phalaenopsis equestris | reverse complement strand
CCCCCCCGCGCACTTCCCCAGCCTTCCAAACTACGCCATAACCCTCAACCCTTCCCCCTTTCCCCATTTTCACCTTGCCGACACCATCGCCGCCCTTGGCTATTCTCTTCCGGTCCTAGTCGGGGGTTTGAATGTTATTGTATTCCACTTTCCCGTTTGTGTCGTGTTGTAACCTTTTTTCTAAATTAGTAAAAGTTTATTTTTGTGTTTCCACTGAATTCCACCTAGTTCTGGTATCATTCGGTATCAAAGCTAGCCCAATCATATTCCCATCCTAGGGCTTCTTAACATCCGCCAAAAACCAAAATTTTTTTTGCTTATTTCTTAATCCCTAGTCATGCCACCAAGGAGATACATGTCTGAGCCTACACGAGAAGAGATAAGGCGGGAGCTCCGTCACCTTCAAAAAAGTCTTGTAGAGATTGAAAAATTAACACAGAAAGAAGTTACATTTGACCGAGATCTGGAGAATCAAAGAGGAGAAAGAAATGAGGATCTGAATCCCTTCCATAAGGATAATTTCAGCAATGAAGAAGATAGGCCAAGGTGTTTCAAAATTCAGTACCAGAGGAGACCTAGAGAGGGATATTTGAATCCCCTCAGAAGGAGACTCACAGAGAGAAGATATCATTAGGAGGACACAAAGTCTTCGGCATCAAGTTAGATCTGCCAGAGTTCGAAGGAGGTATGAGTCCTGAGGATTTCATTGATTGGTTACAGGTTGTTGAGCAGATCTTCGAGTAAAAAGATGTGTCAGAGTATAGACGAGTCAAATTAACAGTCATCAAGCTGAAAAATAGTGTTTCTTTGTAGTGAGAGAACTTATAGAAAAAGAAGAAAAGGGAAGGCATTTATAAGATTGTCAGGTGGGAGAAGATAAAAAATGTGATACAGAGGAAATACCTCCAACCCCATTACCGCCATGATAAGATTCTGAGACTCCAACACCTGCAGCAAAAGGATCCATCAGCAAAGGAGTTCACGGAGCAGTTTAATCAGTTGCAGATGAAGTGTGATCTGATCGAACCACAAGAGCACACCATAGTCTGTTATCTTGGGGGATTGAAGCCAGCTATCAGCGAGGTGGTACAAGCTTACTTTAGGGATCGATGAATACTTGATATTAGTGAAAAGAGCTAGAAGAGTAAAGAACGACTATCAGCTTATTCAGAAGCATAAGGAGAAGCATAAGACGAAGAGCATTGAAGAAAAAGAACATGTTGATTAATCACAGGGTTCAAACGAGAAAAAAATCCAAGAATGATTTCAGATGGAATTGCCAGAGGTATGACAAAGAGCACTATGGTAATTTACGCTAAATGTGGAAGACAACATAAAGGTGAATACTCAATGGGCTCTAACAAACGCTATAAGTGTTGTCAGTCTGTTCATATAGCAAGCTATTGTTCATCTCTTGAGCAAAAGAGCGTTGAAGGTCAGAAAACAGGTGGAGCTCCTTCACACAAAACTGCAAGCGGGCAGAAAAAGAGAGACTCTATAGCTTCAACTTCTACCCAAGGTCAATCATGACAACCTATTTGAAATCAAGTATATTCCCTTTAATCATACTGAGCCTGAAGAGTCTATGGTTACTGATGGTGATGAGGTCTGACGAGTTTGGAGTTTTTTATATATACACTATTTTTATTTGCTTCAGTATTGTTATCCGAAGCATAGTTGAGCGCCTTATTTTTTAGTCTTTACCTTTATAATGATTACTTTTTCATCTTAAGGAATGACCACTAGTTTCATGGATAACTAATGATGATCTTTTTAATAAGAAATGCCTTGAGGTATGTTTATAAATTTCGATGATGAAATTTATGTAAGCGAGGAAGATTGTAACATCTTGTTGTTTTATTACCGGAAGAGGAATCGAAAGTGTCTAACAAAGTGGTAGAAGCGATGGGAGAAGAAACGAGAAGACATAAATCAAATAAAGAGGGAGAGCAAACGAGGTGATCGGAAGGCTGCATACGAGTTCACCCAATAAATCGACTTGAAATGCGGGATCTCTCGTTTAAGCAGTCAAAGAGCAATGGAAGGGGTGTTGAGTGCTTTCTTACTAGAGGAGACAACGCAACAAGTCTCATGCTAGAGAAAAGAAGTGGATGGCAGTTTTGGCGGGATCTCTCGTTTAAGTAGTCAAAGAGCAATGGAAGGGGTGTTGCGTGCTTTCTTACTAGAGGAGACAACGCAACAGGTCTCATGCTAGAGAAAAGAAGTGGATGGCAGTTTTGCGCTACTATGTCAAGTTGAATCGAGTCGAAGGGGAAGGAGGAGGAGCTTCCTTGCATGCGTAAGACTTCGATAATGCCCTAAAAGGTGCATCGCCTAGAGGAGGAGACGCCGGATTGAAGGAGTCGAAGCTAACTCATACGTCGTCAAGCAGGCGAGGATGGCATGGAACTCGTAGAGGGGAAGAAGAAGCCTATGCGTAGTTTAAGTATCGACATGGTAAGTTTAAAGCTAAAGTTAATTGAAATAATAATAATAATAATGATATATATATTTTTTTTAATTGAATAAAAATTAAGTGGGATTAGATAAAGTAAATTTAATACTTAATTAATGAAAAGGTAATAATTTAATATCATGTTTATGTTAGATTTCTAATTTAGAAGAGTTGACGTCAAGGCGAATTCAAGCTCAAATTAATCTTCATTAAGATGAGCACTCCTACTCTTAAATTATAGTATTATTTTGGTATCTCTTATAAACTAGTTTTATGGGTTGCTTAATGCAATTAATATTTATTATATTAAATTTTATCGGTCATTTCAATGTGAATGTTTATAATCTCATATTATGAAATATTTAATACATTATAGTATTACATGTAGAGTGATATGAAACTATGAATGATATGATTGATTATATGTGCATAACTGATTATGATAGAGTTACCACATATATGGTACTAGCGAAAAAATGCTAAGGTACTCGTGCAAGTATATAGAAAAGCATATTGATATTTATGTTTTTAATTGGCACAATTTTTAAACGGTCATTTCGATGTGAATGTTAATAATCTCATATTATGAAATTTTTAATGCATTATAGTATTACATATAGTGATATAAAATTATGAATGATATGATTAATTGTATGAGCATGACTTACTCTGATGGAGTCACCCCTTTATGGAACTAGCGGGCGAACGCTAAGGTATCCATGCACGTATATGAACAAGGATATTGATATTGATTTATCATAATTGACATAATTTTTAGACAGTGCTCATGTAACAGTTGTATATAATGAAATTGAAAATGTTATTTATATAGTCTGATTCATTGAATAGCATGTCAAACATTTCTATTGATTTATTAAAAGCTTAATTAACATGCATATTGCCTTTTTTTTTATTGTATTACTATAGTTTAAGAGGATGATTATTCACTGGTTTGTTTAGCTCACAGTTATTTTAAACTAACTTTTCAGATTAATTTAATTGATTAAAAGATGAGTGATAGAAGAGAAAACGTTTATAAAAGACGCGAATAACCAGCAGCGAGGTAAACTTAATTTTATTGCTTTAATTTAATATAATTTGTGGAACTTTCATCCGTTAAATAATAACTGAATATAAAAAATTTTATTTATACCGTTCGACTGTCTGTTCCCTTCTTAATTAATTTCGAACCCTAGGCCGAGTCATAACACAAAGTGGAGGACACATACAGGTCACAAGGAAGGGGATTAGAATAGTACTACTAAACCTACTTGGATACCAAGCAAAGGAAAAAAAAAAGATTTTTGTGTTTAATCAAAGAAAACCCTTATTCAAGATCACCTAATGGAACAAAGCCCACCTACATGAACATGAAAAATTCCTAAAAGAGCTAGTGTTACCAGAGCACACAGACCTTGAGTACAAAGATGAAACTCCCTTTGCCGTATCATTTTTTCCATTACATAAGCAGAGTGTGATGACAATTATTAACTTGAGTATCTCTTCATCCTATCTCTTATCTTCTTGAGGTTAATTCTCATTCTAAGGAAACTGAGATTGAAATTAAGGTATTTGGGTCTCCTTCCTTTACTTTTTAACCTTTATTCTACCATAGAATTCTTCCATTGTTCTGATTGATGCTTGTCAAATCATGTAAAAACCTGAACAATTAAACTTGTTTTGAACATCGCATACAAAGCCAGCAACATATGCAAAGACGGGAATTAAACACAAATTCCTAGAGCAGTCTTGCTATGATTAGGAAATCTTGTGGCGTCAAAATAATCAAAACTGCAGAGAATATGAATTCTAGTTTTTAATATCTTCCACATAAAGTCCTACGCCAATCAGAAAGTTAGCATGTGTAACTTTGACCTTGAAATCAACAAGGGTTTATCAATTTAACTATATGATCCAACAAAGTATGATGAGAAGAGAAATTTGATAAAAACAAGAAACTTTAAGTAGTCTTAAAAAGAAAGAAATTCTCAGCTGAAAAAATAAATTTAAAAAATTAAAATGAATTTAGAGAAATAGGCATCAAAGCAAAGAAGAATAGGAAGAAGGGAGTACCTCACCCCCATTAATACCACCATCGTAACATGGGCGAAGCATAAGAGCACGAGAAAGGTAAGGGGTCCATCTTCCGGCAAGAAAGTCTCTCCTGATCATCTCCACACCACCTTCGTAATGCTACAACAAAAAAAAACACCATTTAAATAATTGGTACACATGTACAATGATTACTCTGAACAAAAAAAAAAACAGAGGTACTTATTGTTACAACCTCAAGTGTATTCCTTAAAAATGGCTCTTCATTAAAATAATCTCTTCGTACAAAGACAAATGGAAGCCTAAATGCTAATGCTTCGCTGAATGTGCCATAACCAATCTTCCCTGAAATTATAGGTTTATTTGACAAACCAAAACTCAATTGAAACAATTTATACAAAAAAAAAAATATTATTATTAGGTTCCCTTTAGGATTATTACCAAGCATGCAATCTGATGCCGCTATCAAATCAGGTGTGTAAGCATCTTCTCGAACTTTTATAAAGTTCGGAGGAAGCTCTTGTGAGTCAGATGCACCACATACCTTCAGAAAATTGAAGTTATTATAAAGATAGGTATCTCGAAAGTCGAGTAAATTTAATTCTAACAAAGTTCAGAAGGGTACATACCAGGCACAACCAACCAGAAGGTAACCACTCCTCCTGAAGGTTCCAACCAGCTGGCTGCAGAAACAAAAAAATGGTGAAAAAATAAAAAATGTTTTAGGAATTTGAATTTATAAACAAAAGAAAGGAATGCTATATCAGTATCAAATAATCGTAGAAAGTTTGAGAATACTTCTCATGAATGTGACAATCAGGTTCTAAAGCCAGAATAAAAAACACGTATACCAGTTGGAATCATTGTTGAAACATGTTTCATGGCAAGCCTGGATAATCAGTTAGGTTGCTCCATGATGACTTCGAAGTCAATATTTAAATCATGAAAGCCACCTCTCTAATGTATCATACGACTGCAGCTCCACTTTTTGAGCACTATGTGACTCCTAGTCATCCAATGGAGACGGAGCACAATAACAATGACGGCGATGAAGAGGAAGATGAGGAGTGACTGTTATTTTGTTTTCCTATTTTCATTACTTATATATTTTATGTTTTTCGGTATTTTTATTATTTTACATATTTTATTGTACTAACTTTTCTGTGTTAGTGTTTCTATTTTTCATTTAAGGGATCCCAAAGTACGAGACACCCGCTTTTAAGATGACATTAAGTAGTCCAATATAAGAAAAATTCAGTTGCCCATATTTTGATATTCATTTCCTAACCAGTGCAATTAAAAAAGGCTCCAGCTGATGCGGGGCCAAAATGTTGATGTATGTCGCCTTGGGGCCCTTGCCATATGTTGCAAAGGGCTGTTATGTAATGGAAGCAACTCACACATTGTGTCATTCTTAATCTCTGTATTTATTATCATAAAAAGTAAAAAATTACAGGAATTCCAGCTTCTTTTTCTGGACTTCTGTAAGATAGCCCTTTTTTCTGTTTGGTTAAAAAAAAAAAATTCATCCTTTTTGGTTGAGCAATGAATAATGGCCAAGGCTTTGGCAGATATTCAATGAAACAATGAGAATTTAGGTTGAGAAACTGAATCCAATGAAATGAAACAATGAGAATTTAGGTTGAGAAACTGAATGAGAATCATTACAATTTTAGAGGAACAATATTTTTATCTCCCCATAGTCAACAAAATGCAAAACATTGAACAAGACTAAGAAAAAAAAATGGGAACATCAGCCCGTGAACGTAAAGATAAATGATATTTCAGTACATACTTGCCCACCAAAGTTGAAAATTATTAGCTTCACTTCCTCTCCAATTCCAAGCTCCGTTCTCACCTGGTTATTAAAATCTATGATAAGCTAAGGCATAGAATACAGCAAGTTACCTTCAAAATTCGTTTTCTAGTAGAAATCATACCTCTGATCGGGATTTATGTGCTCTCCTCACAACCAGAGGAACATCTATAGCATCCCTGAAAGCAGGCACTTCATGATTCATGATCATGACATAACATTCAATCAGTCGTGAAAAAAAAAACGTTAAAAAAATTGAGTGCAGATTTACAATTGGCTATACATACTTGGTGAATAACCAGGAAGCCGGATAACAAACTCACAATGAGAATAGTCTTCAGCTATCTGCCAAAAAATATGACAGGGTTACATAAACAATATTAAATTTGCAGTGGAAATTCAAAACTAATCTTTTATATAACTGTAAAAGCTGTTCAACATTTATTCCTCGACATAAATATATGACCATCCTTTTCACAAGTTTTTAGTTCAGCACAGAAATGAAATGTAATGCAGTCTATTGCAAAGCATTAATTGATGGGTAAATCGTCTGTCCTTAGGACAAGCATTGCTTCAATTTGGCCCACATTTTTAGAAACCCTATAATTGCATTCCTGAACCAGATTACATGCCTTATCTTGACCATTGCAATACAAATCCCATAAAAAATTCTTCAAAATCCAAAGTTGTTCTTCGCTTATAAGATGAATCTGGCAACCAGGTTAAAACTTGAGATGATGATGCGGTGCTTTCCTGGCTGAACCAGACGCTGCACCTGGGGGCTGAACCGATTCTGCTGGAAGGAAAATAGTGTTATGGCCCAAAGGGGGTCCCACCTCTCCTAGCTATCTACTAGTTTTTGTGTGTGTTTTTTAGTGTTTTAGGGTTCAATTTTTATTGTGTTTTCTGTTAGGACAGCCGTCGGCGTCCCCTCTTTTCCTCCTTAGGGTTGTATCCGATGATGAGTGATGCTCCGGCTGTATCTCACTCTGAGGTAGTGATTATCCTTCGTTTTCTCCTCCCACAACCTCCTCCTTGTTGGTGCCCTCCACCCTCCCATCTGCAGCCGTCTGGAACCTGCTGGGTGGATTCCCCTTGAGCCGCAACTCCCCTAGTTGTCACCCATGGTTGTTCTATTCGCGCCTCCCCGCTAACTTACTACTTGCTTTTTGCCCTGCGGCTACTCCCACCGCCGAGCCTCACCTTCCCTGTTGGAACCTCACCGTCAACCTATCGTCCCTTCCCCTATGACTGCCTAGTAGTTGACCATCCTCCAGGCGCCTTCTCAATTCACTTCCACAATCCCCTGTTTTTGCTTCTACCACAACAAATTCAAACTCTAACCATGACATCAAGAAGATAAATGTTCGAACCTACCCCAAAAATCCACCCTCGACCTAAGCAATAGTTCAAGTTTGTGTTGTATCTTTGTTATTTTCTAGTCTAAGTGTCTTTGATTGTAACTCTATTTTTTTTTCAGTAATAAAAGGTGTTTTCCCTATTTGGGTTAACTCCGGTATCAATTGGTATCAGAGCTAGCCTAACATGTTCCTATCCTAGGGTTTCTCGCCATCCTACGCATCTCAACCCCAAAAATTTATTTCCTATCCTAAATACTCTCTTCTACCACAACAAATCCAAACTCTAACCATGACATCAAGAAGATAAATGTT
>NW_018164844.1:2147458-2162729 GCF_001263595.1 Phalaenopsis equestris | reverse complement strand
CAAACTCTAACCATGACATCAAGAAGATAAATGTTCGAACCTACCCCAAAATAGATACATCAAGAGATCTATTGGCTACAGTAGAGGCTCACGGAGATTGATGACGGCGGGACTCAGAGGGAAATTACCTTTGATCGTTATATGGAGAGTTGACAGGGAGAAAGGGACGAGAACATGAATTCCTTCCATAGGGAGGACTTCATTGATGAGGAGAATAGACCTCGACTCTTAGGAATTCATTATCATAGGCCGAGAGAGGAGGCGACATATAGAGAAATTAGAGATTTCAGAATAAACCGAAGATTAACGGAGGGATGGATCCATACGACTTTATCGAATGGTTGCAGTCGATTGAGAGAATCTTTGAGCATGAGATGCCAAAGGAAAAGGGAGTGAAATAAGCGACCACCAATTGAAAAAAAGCACTTCCTTATGGTAGGAAAAGTTGCAGAGGTAAAGAAAAAAAGTGACAAAATTACTAGATGGAAGAAGATGAAAAAGGAGATGCAAAAGAAATACTTATATCCTCATTACCGTTAGGGTATGTTTCTGAGGCTTCATCACCTACAGCTCAGAGATCTATTAGTGGAGGAATTCACGACACGGTTTGACTAGCTTCAGATGAAATGTAAATTGGTGAAGCCAGAGGAACATACTATAGCCTGATACCTAAGAGGCTTGAAACCAACTATTAATAAATGGTGAAGCCAGAGGAACATACTATAGCCTGATACCAAAGAGGCTTGAAACCAACTATCAATAAAATTGTGTGAATGCAGCTTTATTGGTCATTGGGCGATGTCCAAACCTTAGCCTTGAAGGTGGAGAGACGATAAAATCAAAGCATGCAACCACCACCATTCAGACAGTCACCCGCTGTTGGAGACATCAGTACACCTCGGGGAGTTGAGAAGTTTGACCGGGATAAGGATAGTCATTCAAAGTGAGAAGTCTGAGAAAAGCAGCACGCCTACTACAGTTCAACCAAGAAATGCTTCAAATACCATGAAGCATATCGCCTCCAGTTGCCCGACAAGTCGAGTTGAGCCTTTTACTGTGAGCAAGGCGCAATGGAGCAAATTGGCAACAAAGAGGCAGCTGAAGAAAAGAGAGAGTAACATCTTCCATTGAATGAGGGTGAGATGCTCGTGATTCGACAGGTCCTACAGACAAGAGATACGAGGAAGCAACAGTGGCTCGCCGCAACATATTCTACACTTGTTGCATTGTGAAAGGAAAAGCATGCAGACTCATCAACGATGGAGAAATTGAGTCTTATGACTCAGAAGCATTCTCAGTCATATTCCCTGACATGATTGAAGAAGAAGAATTTAGTCAACATTGGTAGGAGGTATCTCGTAGAGCTTTCAATTGAAAACCAGCTGCAATATCAAGTGTGGTGTGACATGGTGCCCATGGACGTCTGTCACCTTTTGTTGGGTAGACCATGGACTCAACACAGAAACACCTACTCCTTCATCAAGGATGGCAAGCATATCATCCTTCTACCTTCTTCTAAGTCTGAGATCACAGGTGCCCTTACCAACCGGAAGGTCAATGGGATCACTTTTGTTGACCATAGAGGAAGATAGGATTGGGACACCGATTCCAGAAATGGGACAGTCACGACAGAGAGCATTTCAAGGCATCATTATCAATATCTTACTATCATGGCCACCATCGTTCAGGTAGGTTCAGGTTATCTCCACTTCAGATCAGATTGAGCCCACCATAACTTACTTTGGGAGGATTCAACATAATATATATGACACAAAGTCCCAGTTCAATTCAGTAGTGTACCCCCAAATGGTTGGACTGATATGGATATATGCTCGCAAGGGGACTTACCGATACTAAAAACAGGCTCTGAACCTGAAAGAGGGGCACGAGCAGGAATAGGAAAGTTGTCGGCAAGTGCAGTTGCATAGGAATGAAGCGTCGAGGCCACCTCCCCCATAAGATGGCCACGGGGCGGGGGGAGCCGCAAGGAAAGCAAGCCGGCACTGTATGTCGGGTAGGAGAGCACCAGTCGCGTTGTCTGGAACGAGCGAGGAGACGACTGCGAAGGAGAAGAAAAACACCGTCGTCTATAGGATCAGACGACATCGACTGGAGCGATCATCGTCGACTACGGGAGACAACAGGGAGTGATCGACTTTGTTTGCCAGCTGCGCGTACATCGTCGTGGGAGACGACAAAGAGAGTGGGAGACGACGAAGATAATGGGAGAAGCCGATAGATTCACCGTCGGGAATCGCCATCGGCCGAAACCCTAGCAGAGATATGGCATAACAATCTTTACAAAAATAAATAAATAAATAATAAAGAATAATAAAAAAATAAATAAATAAAATAAAAAATAAAACAAATTTCAAATAAATTTCATGCATAAATATTTCAAATGTCCGAACACTGATGATAGCCAAGTTTTTTGAAAATTTCAACTTACAGAGGTCAACTTTTAAAGCTAAACCAAGATTTTCGAACCAAAATGCTCAAAACAACTAAATCAAAATGTTCAAGTTAAAACTAATCGCTTGAAAGACTTTAAAAAAAATCATTCACTCTTCACAATACTTTGTTAAGGGTGACAACTATTGATTGACTTCATCTCTCAAAGAGTGAATGTGACATCAAGTATATCATTATATTTACACTTGAACCAATCTCACGTTGGTATGTGGCCTGAGTCATTTGACCATGTGATTCAGCCCAACGGCCTCACAAAAATTAGTAGTTATATCCAGAACCTTCTAACTATGTGGTTTACCGCTAAATGACATTATTATATTACGGTCACGGTCGCAGCCTATATGTTCTCCAATGACTTTCTACCCTTTGAGTTGTGAACCAAAAAAATATATTCGATTGACACAAAGTCTTATGTCAGTTAAGGTCGACTTAAAATTTTTCCCTTATACAAACATTCACCCCAAATCTACAAGAATCCCATAGACAACGCAACCCGTAGTTGCTAACAAGAATCATTTAGTCGGACTGGGTTGATTATCTCCTCTAACTAAATAGATTAGAGACCACAACGACCCAAGAGGACAAAATCATGGGATCTTAATCGAATTTATCATCATTTCCCCCACCATTCGACTTTAACCTCAATGTGATAAATTTTATAATCTAAATCATAAATATTGTACTATATGTCGAATACTTAGTATTTAATGATAAATCTTAATCAAAAGGGTTCTCCCATTATCATTAGGGGTAATTAATCAAAGCAGCTTGTGCATAAAGCCAAACCCAACTAACAAAAACAAAGAAACAAATGGGTAGCATAAAGTTGTAGGTTATTGATGGTGAATTGCCAAATACTGGGAGCTACATCCACCTCCGGTATATAGATGAAAGCACAAAAATAAACATCAGACAGTGTATCTATGATTAGCATTCAAGTTTGGGTAAAATGATGATTAGTATTTACCTGCCAGACAATAGAATGGTGCTGGAACCCTTCCGTCATGACATATTCTGCATAAATAAAATCCCAGCTAGAAAAGAAAGCATGCATTAGATGACAACCAAATTTATTATAATCATTAGCATTTTCATAACTACTTGAACTGGACTTTAATAAATCATTATCTTTAGGGGCATTTACATGCAAACCACCCAATTCCCATGCATTTACATATCTAACACCTAAAAATTGCTTTTTGACATTTATGCCACCCACATCTTTCATATAACATCAAAAATACCACTATTTTTAACTTTTGAAAAATGAAATACACCTTTTTATGCATAAGTAAGGACGCATATATGTAAAAATTAAAGTTTAGGTGTTAGATGTGTAAATACATACGAATTGAGTGGTATGTATGTAAATCTTCCTATTCTCTATTAATTCTGATTGAGTGTCATATAAAGTAAATTTTTCGAATTGAGTGGTATGTATGTAAATCTTCCTATTCTTTATTAATTCTGATTGAGTGCAAAACTTATGATCATGTTAAGCTAAGGTCACATTTCATTTCTAATCCTTCAACATTAGTTATTTGCAAAGTGATGCAGGATTGTGCATCTGTTCCCAAGATGTTAACTTTGTTGCTCGCTACTAGGTGTTGTTATCCAATGTTAAGTTTTCAGAATTTCGTTACTATTTACCCTGGTTTTATTACGCCTGTGCTATTTTCTCAATTATTGTTGTCAATTTCCCCCCTACGGGTTCCAACCTTCACGGCAGTGTGAGCGTTTGATATCAAATTTTTTTATTCTTCCATCTTTGCTAAAAGTGCAAAATTGGTGACAAAATAATGGTTAGAATTTAATGTTTATCTGAAATTTAATTAGAATAATCTTTGCCAACTATCAAATTTAGGGATGAGGAGGCTATAAGTGGATGATCTTAGATATAAAATTAGATATTTTTTATCGAATGAAATTTATACTTACAATTTCAATTTTGTGTGAACAAATTGGATACGTGAGTCTTCTTAAGTGCGGTACAACTACCTAATTATGTATTTCCATTTTGCTATTACACAAACGTTATAACCACCAGATGAAATAAATACAACAACAAGCAATTATATAAAAATATATGGTGGTAAAATAATCAAAAAACAAAAAACATTGAAACATGACAACAAAGAAGAAAGTGGTCATCTCATAGATGAAAAGATACCTATAAATCAAGTATTTCAAGAGTAGTCATTTGATGGATTATTGTGCCTTGCTTGCAATCTAGTGAATCATCGTGTGTGAAAAATATTCTTTTTTTCCTTATTTCAGCAGCCTATGTCAAAAATGATTTGAAACCTTCTACTTGTGCTTCTGAAGCACTCGGCGTACTACAATAAAAGCATATGAACACTCAGATTCACGGTCAACAACATCCTCAATAATAAAGCAATCATGAGCCAGATGGAGTTCCTGACATATCCTTGATACTCTGATTGCCAGATGGAGTTCCTGATATATCCTTGATACTCTCGGCGTAAAAAACAGTGGAAGGCTCTAAATTTATGGCAAGATCTAAAATTCATTCCAAGACTTTGGTAAAATTCAAATTTGAAGTAAGAGATCGTTATCTCCACTTCAATGAACTTTTTTTTTAGCTATTGTCCAATGGCTTGCAAATGTTAACAATTTTATCTAATTTGACAGCTGGAATTCTGATGATGGTGAATAAGTTCAATTGCTTATTAATTTGTTGTGGTTAGAATTCCACATTGATTTATTTAAATTTATTTGATCATTATATTACTATATGAGTTATAATTCTCGTAATTATTTTTTACATTAAATGAGAGCGAGTGCTCATATTTAGTGGCTTCTTATGAAGCACGAAAGCTAATAGTTTTTGTGTTTGTGACAAACAAACACCAAACATAGACACAACTTAAATTTATATCTCAATATGTTTTCTTCAAAATCAGAATCAAACGAAACATCAACACAGCTTTAAATGGCCACAACACATACATGACATGTTACAAACAATTCATTACATATTTTTTGGTCAATTTGATTCTAATATAGTGGCATCTTAAAACTCCCATTTTGGCATATATAACATTCATTTTTTGCTCAATTATTTTCATCTATTTGCATCACACCTCGACTATGTAACTCCTCATAAATAATAATAATAATAATAATAATAATAATAATAATAGATAGGAGATCGGAAACGGCTAATTTGGGGTGAAGGCGAAATCGAAGGGCAGAATCAAAAAAGGTATCCTGCGGGTGCAAGCAACATGCGAACAAGGGCAATGCCGACGATTGATCTCGCGCTAGCAAAAGGAAGTGAGTTTGAGATGTGCACGCATGATTGAGAAGTGTGGGAAGCATACTCATGCTAATGAGCGATATTAGATGATAGAGTGGGAGATTAAGCCAAGCGGAGGATAGCAGATGATGCCAGTGGTGAGCAGACCAACAGGCAAGTACATTTTGAGCTGCTGGTGTGCACAAATAATGAAAAAAAACACGAACAGACTCTGGTTTCAAGCAAGAGACTGCAATAGCAAGGAGATAGAGCATCCAAGCATGAACAAACAATCAAGTGTTGAATTGGTCCTCTTCGATCTCATGGCCATATGCAGTCACGTGCAAGGGATGTTAGAGTGGGAGGTTCAATGCACAAGATTGAGCATTAGGCCGCTAAGTTAGATTTGGCGTGGAAGAGCACCAAATAATGACATATAAGTACTTAAACTTTATGAATTATAAATTACAGATTTTTATAATATTTAAGATAAGTAATATCATGGCAGGAGATAACCTGGCGAACTGAAACATCTTAGTAACCAGAGGAAAATAAAGCAAAAGCGATTCCCATAGTAGAGGCGAGTGAAATGGGAGACTCCTAAACCATGAAAACAGGGTTGTGGGAGAGTAATACAAGCGTCAAGCTGCTAGGCGAAGCGGTGGAGTGTTGCACCCTAGATGGTGAGCGTCCGGCGAGAGTCCAGTAGCAGAAAGCATCACTGGCTTACGCTCTGACCAGAGTAGCATGGGGCACGTGAAAACCTGTCTGAATCAGCAAGGACCACCTTGCAAGGCTAAATACTCCTAGGTGACTGATAGCAAAGTTGTACCGCAAGGGAAAGGTGAAAAGAACCCCCATCGGAGAGTGAAATAGAACATGAAACCTTGAGCTCCCAAATAATGGGAGGAGAATGTGATCTCTGACCGTGTGTTTGTTGAACAACAAGCCAGCGACTCATAGGCAGTGGTTGGGTTAAGGGAATCCACCGTAGCCGTATTTAAAGATTATTTTTAATATTTTCAGGAGAAAGAAGAAAGTGATCGACATTTACTCATCCGCCAAACAAAAAAAAAATTAAGATAAGATTTAAAGTGGTGCTTTAATTTAATTATTTACAACTAGTATTTATTTAACTTTCATTATTATAAAATATGAAATAATTTAAGCCAATGTTCATGAATGTTAGATATTTCTTTGAAAAATAAAATAAAATTTAGTTAATGTAAATAAATTTATGATTATCTTTTCTTATACAATGTGATAGATATGTAAATATTATAAAATAAATTGGGAAAGTAAATTGACATTAAATGAGTGTACTACTGAAAACTTTATCATAATTATGAAATGGAACTAAATGAAAATGATGATATGTTTAAAATTAAATATAATATTAAGTTATATGAATTTAAAATAAATTAATTAAAAATTAACCAGTGGAGGCGTCACGACCAGTGGCTCAACGGAGGAAGACGACCGTCGATGTCGAGCTTGTGGGCAAGAGCTCGAGTGCAGTCATCAAGGGGAGATGAAAGGAGCTCGGGCATCGTGTCGGGTGACCGAAATCGATCGCCGATTGCAAGCAATGACAATGAAGGCCTTTGCCGAGCAGGGGAGGCTGTCACGGCCATGAACCTTGCAGTCTAGAGCAAAATCTAAGTCCAACGACATGTAGGAAGAAGGATACAAGCTCGAGCATAGCGAAGAGTTGGAAGTGAAACTATAAGATCATGTTAAGGTGACTTATATAATTTATATATAACGAATTAATTATGTATTTATAATTTTTATCAATGTGAAATAAAATTAACAAAAATTTTAATCAACGAAATATTAGTCATTAAAATAAATGTAATGTCAAATTTATTAATAAGATAAACTACAATTCTTATATAATTAAATCGTGAAATTATGTCAAATAAGAACATTAAAACATAGTGGAAATCTAATTTTAAAATAAATCATAAATTAATTTGTCAGATTTAAATAGATATAGGTTAGTATAATCTCGTAAAATGACATTAACATATAATAAAATATTGCTTTTAATACTAAAATAAAAAAATATATGTTCTAAGAATTAAATAAATGATTTAATAAGCAAGGATTGAACACAAATAACATATATATATATATATATAGCATAGACACACATAATTATTAAAATATATCTATGATTATAAAATTTAATAAGAATTATTTTACTTATGAGCAACAATGAATCATTTATATTACATTGTAATTGATAATAAGCTTTCTTTCGTAGAAGAGGTGGTCGAACATTAAAGTGAGAAAAATTATCCAACGTGAGGTGAGTATTCTTATTTTTAATATATGATAGTTTTTTGTCATTTATTGGCACCTGTTAAATTATATTGCGCGAGATTATTCTGATTTATATGCTCTTCTATTTATTGGTCATATCATTCTGAATGTTATGTCTTCATATAACAATGACTATTACACATTATTTAAACAAATATAAATTATGTTGTATGGAATGAGATGTGTGTGTGTTTGCGTCTGGGCGTGTAAAAATATATTCGCAAGCCCTGCGATTGTCTGCTTCTACAACGAAGGGTCTCGCGTTTCGTTGTTTCGTCGTTTTGCGTACTCCTGCGCTTTGTACCTCCTCACCCACACTCGACGACGTTTCCTCGATAGCGGTTCGCATCGTCTTCTGTACTAGATGACGCCTTTGCCCTGCCCAACAGAAATCGACATCGCCTCTGTCGCCCTACCCGACAGAAGTTCTGCTCGCCTAGCATCTCTTCAGATGGCTCCGACCATGCGTTCTCATGCCACTGCAGTTGTCGGCGACTTTCTTATTCTTACTCGTGCTCCTCTTTCAGGTTCAGGGTCTGGTTTTCATATCAGCAAGTCATGCAATATTCCAGAATCATTTCACGAGGCTCTTGAAGGTGGTGGCGATCACACCTTCATTAAAAAATTGGGAAAAAAATGGGAAACCTGCTCTTATTCTTACAGAGGTTGAAACCAAAACCAGTACTCTAGCATCTTCGTGGAGTTTTGCTCTAGTGGGTAAATTTTTTTATGTTCACCCAAAACTTGAGAGCATTCAAAAAGAATTTAATGCTATAAAGTTGTTGGGCAGTTGGAATATTAATTTACTAGACGGTCGACACATACTGATTCATTTGTCTCACGATGTCGATTACACTCACATTTTTTCTCGAAAAGTTATCAAGATCGATAACCGTTATATGAAAATTCTGAAGTGGACTGTTGGTTTTGATCTAAAAGTAGAGTCTTCTATCATTCCAGTTCGGATAAAGTTTTCGGGGTTAAAATTACATCTTCAACTTGGAAATTTTCCACTCCTTACCAACTGCTTACGGTAAGCCTCTCAAGGTTGATAGTCCTACGCTTGTTGTCACCAGACCCTCTGTGGCTTATGTGTTAGTTGAGAGGGATATCACTCAACCAGCTCCGGATGAGATATGAATTGGAACCACTCACAATGGGTATTGGCAAAAGGTTGAAATAGAACCACACCCTCCTTATTGCTCTCATTGCAGTATGATTGACCACAGCTCTATTATTTGTTATCGTTTGCATCCTCATCTAAGGTCAGATATCGCTAAAGATCAGCCACCTATCATCCATGTTAAGAAGATGCAGCCCGATCCTCTTTGCAACACCGCAGTTCCTGACGAAGAACAATAAAGATCAGCCACCTATCATCCATGTTGAGAAGATGCAGCCCGATCATCTTTCCAACACCGCAGTTCCTGAGAAGAACAACATCCTACAGCTACAGACCCAGTTGTGATTATACCACCTACTGTTATTGAAAAATGCTCACATATATGCCAAGACACGCGAGAGTGCTCCTTTAATCAAATAACATATCAACCGGTACAACATGTAGTTGCTTCTAATGTTCAACAACCTACACATCTCCAGCACACTTTAGACAAAGATCAGGTGAGTCAATCTTCGGATGAGGAATAGCAGGTATACTCTAGGTTACTACTGGTTACTATTGGCAATGACAATCATCTTACCAACTTATTAGCTTTTCCCTAAAACTAGAGGCAGAGGCAAGACCAAATTAACTCGCTCTCTAGCTACCTGATATTATGTATTTCGGCACTTTTAGGCATTTTCATTAAGTTTCTAATGTACTTTTTTGTATTTTCCAGTTTTGGAACCATTTGTGATTTTTGTGTGGGTAGAGTGTCATGCTTCGGTCCTCCCACACATTCTATCTGTATCTTT
Source organism: Phalaenopsis equestris (assembly GCF_001263595.1). Taxonomy (NCBI): domain Eukaryota; kingdom Viridiplantae; phylum Streptophyta; class Magnoliopsida; order Asparagales; family Orchidaceae; genus Phalaenopsis; species Phalaenopsis equestris. The sequence goes on along the minus strand of NW_018164844.1, from coordinate 2,152,753 downwards.
CTTTCTAGTTAATATATTAGTCTTTTTGGGCTTTCTAATATATATATATATATACATATATAAGCATATAGATATGTAAATGATATACCAAAATGCATTGAATGATTTGTATCATCTTGAATGATAACATTCGAAAGCACAATACTTTTGTACTTATTTATATTTTTTTACTAGCATGCATATTATTTCATTTTTTATTTTACTGCTACAGCTTAGAAGTAGGAGTTCACCAACGCTTGTAACTCACTAATGTTTTAAATTAGTTTTCAGGTTTAAAATTTTGTTTAAAGATGAGAGTAATTGAAAGAGAATGTCTATAGAAGATGTAGGCAACCTGAATTAAGATAAATTTAACTATATTACTTTAAGTCTTTTTTGTATCGACATTTATTTTTTGGTTGATTAAATGTTAGTTGAAGAAAATGAAAATAGAAAATTTTGATAATCACCATTCGATCGTCTTTCCTGTCTTGGACGGATCGTGCAATTGTGGTCATTTGTTCACAACTCAGATCATCTATCTCCTAGATCAAACTGTGATAGCCCTGCTGGTAGTATTAGAATTTTGTAATTCCCCACCTCGGCACATAATTATCGAAGATAAAAGATATGAAAGTTAAAGTGCTTTTAATTGTATAAAAATAGATATTTTTCTTTAGTTGAGACATGATGAGTGTAAAGGAAAGACCTACATTACAATTGATATTGAGAAGACATCAATGGTGAAAAAAGAACACAAATGACCCTCATTTGTTAACAGGTCGGCTTTTAGATAAATAATATTATCTACTTTCATATTAAATTTTAACTTTATTTCCATTGAAATAGTAATCTGAAAATGGCTACTTTACTATGGTTTAATTAAATAATTATAAGCATAGAGAATGTGAAGATGGATGAGTGCTAAAATTAAGGAAAATAGAATATGAAATGAATGTATCATAGAGATTGAGGAAGTAGCCCTGTCAAAGATTATTTGATAGAAAATAAACTTAGGTGATTTTGGTATTCATAAAATAAGATAGAAAATGCCCCACTAAGCTTGATTGACATAAATCATTTGGAAGAACTAAAAGGAGATGGGATAGAAATCCAAATATGGCAAAAACTTATGCAAACATTTTGCCTAAAATAGAATCAACACTTCATATATCACTATATAAGAATAAGCAAAAAAGAGGATTCATAAAGCTAGCCTAAATAAATTGGACAAGGATAATGATGATGAGAATGACAACAGTTAGACTTTTAACAATTTGGGACTAGTAGTCTCAAAATAATAAGAATGCTATAGTATATGGAAAGAATAGCTACCTGAAGTTAGTGACACAAACCGAACGAATCCCGGCATCAGCAGCAGCTCGACATACAACAGGAACAACATCCGAGACCTATCTTTGTTTAAATAAAGTGTAAAAAGGGAATGCATTAGCACATATTTCAGATCCAAGGGAAAAATTATTCTGCAACAATCACAGTAAAATTGTAGTAGAAAGTAATGTAAGTTGTATGAGTGTATGTTAGTCACAAAAATGAAAAAACCAGAAATATAGAGAATTGCTTAGTAATGAGTTAAAATAAAACTTAAGGAAATAAATTACAAAATAATATTAAAAATTTACCACTAAGTCGGCCTTGATGGATTTTAGCCACTCCACTTCAGATGCTAAAATGATATTTCGGGGCTTCACTGCTGTTTGGCGGTACTGCAATTTGAAAAAAATGTTCATCATAGAATAAATGAAATCAGAATGTTAAATTCTATTCTAGTAATAAAACAAAGCATCTTAAATGCAAAAATAACCAAGGAATTTATAACCAATAAAAACCAGTGTCCTTCAAAGAGAAATGGACGGCATCATTTTATGATCATGGCAGTAATTTACAAGCAAAATGCTAGTAAACACACAACAAAAGGATTTTTATGGACAGCCTTCAAGTTTAAAGGATGGTTGATGCAGACTACAAGTTATTCGTCATTGACATCAATATCCTAATTGAAGATAAAGTAGATTAAAATTTGAAACTTTTAGATATATATCTTTTATTTGTATAATATCTATATTAAATTTGAATGTGAAGGTTATTACCTTAATTATGTTTTTTAAAAAAGCACTCTCACTTTTTTCTTAAATCATGCACACACTTGTATGTTCTAGGCCTTCAATTAAAATCATATGATTAGAGACAAAGTACCCAAGGCCAAGTAGGTTGTACATAAAATAGCCATTTAACTCTCTTTAAAACTTGATGAATTAATTAGGAGTAAAATTTCTCTCTTTCCAGAATTTGATTAGCCCGCTCTTACGTTCACTGAATTGTGCGTAGCTTACTCACCTAATATTGCCCAAGAGTTGTATGTGTAACGCCTAAATTTCAAGAAACCGGGTAAAGTTCAGCAAATTTGAAAAATACCCCAAATTTTACTTCTCCTGGAACTCAATCAAAATGATTTTATTAAATTTCATGCATGAAATAAACAAATTTCATATAAAGGACAATGCATGAATTGTTAACGGATTGGGAGATATGAAATTTAGAAGTTTTAAGTTTAATTAAATTAATTTACCTTAATTATTATCCTAATTTTTCCCTAATCTCAAGCATGTGCACTGTAGCCACCGACTCCCACACCTTTTTATCTTATGGTTTCTGTCGAAAGGGCCCAATATCCTTTGCATTCATTTCCCCTCTCCCGAAGTCCTCTCTCTATCTCTCTCTCTCTCTCTCTCTCATGATCCCTCTCCCTGTTCGGTTTCACGCGGCAGGAAGCCCTCCTGGATGAGTTTTGATCAACCCCTGTAGGAAGGCCGCGACCCTTGCTACAGTGCGAGGGATGAACAGCCACGAACAAGCAAGGAGGCGAGCGACACCAGGGAAGCCATAGGCCTTAATTCGAAGCCTTGGGGAGAATTTTGTAAGTATGAATCCTCTTCCTCACTATTCTAGATTTTCATTTTTTCCTCTTACTTTCATTTTGACTTTTGCCTCATTTTTCGTGCAAATATCATTTTCGGTAGCCATCGAAGGTGTTGATTGTGTGTTGGAAGCGTTGAAAGTCCTTCGAGAGCTTCCAGAAGGGTTCTTGCATGAAATCAACATGGGGGAGTTGTGGTTGGATGTGATAGATAGGAGATTAGATGGTTTTGGACAGATCGATTATGCCGCAAAGTCCATTTGAGGTATGTTTTGGCAAGTAAAGTATATTTTTGGGTTAATTCATGTTTTGAGCCAAATATTATGAAATCATATGTTGTCTACGAGCCCAGATTGTCTATATGAAGCGGCGAGCTCGAGACGAGCGTGTAAGCACTCGTGGAAGAGCTGTTCCGTCAAGTCGGTGAAATAATGTTATGTTGATTTAAGAAAAATAATCTTCTACAGGTTTTCATGGGGTTTCTATTTAACACAGATGCATTTAGAACTTTTTGCATATTGTAAATAGAGACATTCAATTGAACGTATAAATGCACGTTTACTTTTTTTATGATACATGTAATGTTATGATCAGGCTATGCTACCTATGATTATGCATATGATATAAATTTACCGCAGGTATTCATTTGTTATAATTCTTGCCTATGCATATGATAATATAATGTTTGATAAATACATGATGCAGGAGTGATGATTTAAATGCCACGAGTAATGTTATAGGTAAATTATTATATGAGTACTTACAAGAACATTATGTACGGATGTAGTACACCCGACTCCTGATATTTATACGAGGACAAAGCTCTGAAAACCATTAGAATTAGGCAATGATAAATTTTAGGGAATCATGGGTATCAGGGGGGTTGACGATAACTACTATGTTTAGGAAAATTCAACATTTATCGATAGTTTATATAACATTTGAGACCAGGAGATGATCCATGATGAAAAGAAATAGAAATAGTTGATCTTTATAGATTAGACAAGTGATATTACTATGATATGTTGTGAAATGACATTGCTATCATAATATAATATGAACATGTTTATAAATATTTTTTTTATTATACTTAAGATTTTATGCTTACGACTTACATGTTAAACTGTAGCCTTGCTTTTGTACCTGCTCTATTTTCATGTTTCTATTATGTCAGCATGTTATGATTTGTGCATAAAAATGTATTGTTTCATACAAGCATACATGTTATTTCTTTTTCATGTATAAAATTTTATTTAAGCCCTAATTATTTCTCTTAGCTCGGTGTTGCTCATTCCTCATTGTTGCCTTCCAGATAGAGGCAACGAGCACCTACGTGGGTAGTCAGGTGTCTTTATACAGCTTTTGCACAATAATTTGGGAAGCTTTGTACATATGTTTTGGGTAAGTATTTTTTTATTATATTGGATTTAATAGCTCTGTATAGTTTTAATTTTTTGGATGATATGATTTTCATGCTTCCTAATATGTATATGGATGAATTATGAAATACAATATATCACGTATATTGCGGCGATCCATTTAGGCTAATTCATCACCCACTGGGTCATGATTATAAAATTCAGTACGAGTACTAGTGAGAACTGGTCTGACCAAATTGTCAGTCTCTGTCGCACCACGATTGACCCTACCAAGGGTGTTAGTTAGGGTGTGACAGTATGAGAGAGTGAGAGAGAGTCGGTTCCCCGTTACATGGTAAAATTGCCTTCCTATGTCTTCTTCCATCCAAGTTGTTGCCCCTTCCTCTTCAAAATCCAATGCACCAATCTATCAAGTTGGTATTAGAGCCTATTTAAAACGGTGAATGTTATTGATAAATTACCACACTATAATTTCTATCTTAATGGTAGAATTTTTTTGTTTCCATACTATTTTATGTACTTTGAGCCGCCCAATTATTAGTTTAAATCCAAAATCAGCTATTTCTATTTGTTTTATCCCAAATCTGTTATTTTTTGTTGTTTCGGCCCCAAATCTTGTTGTTTATGCTGAAAAGCAGCACTCAATCCGCTCCAAAATTACCCTCTTTCATTAGTTCCCTCCTCTTTCCCCCCAACACCACCACAAAGACCCTAAACTCCACAAAAACTTAATTTCCACCTCTACATCCTCCCTTTGGAATTCAAACTTCAAATTTTAAAATCATTTGAATTTAAACAGAATTTGAATTCCTTAAAAAAATCTCCACACGACCCAACATTTTTTTTTTATTATTTGTTTAAATTTCTTGATATAGATTTGATTTCGAACTTAAATTTATATCATATCCAATCCCTAGAAGTTCTCCACATATCAAACCAACATATCTAAAAAACCTCATCATTATAAAATCCACACCCCCGAATGATTTGTATCATCTT
>NW_018164844.1:2136145-2147416 GCF_001263595.1 Phalaenopsis equestris | reverse complement strand
CCACGATACATATCTCCCCTCACACACCCCCAACACGCACACTCACTCCAACCTTAACACCTAGCAAACATAGTTTCCTACAAGGAGGAACCAATCATTCCAAAATATTTCTTCATGCATTTTCTACTTAAAAGTGATTGATCAGGCAACTAGGGTTAAATTTGTTGGTGTTTCTGATATCAGAGGCCAGAGGCAATGGGAAAGCTAGAGAGAATTAAGAGTGTAGAATGGAAGAGGTAATAGCTTGAGCTTGTTCAGAGTTTAAGGGTTTCTCAAATAAAATGAATCTTCAAAATGAAACTATCGTTTCATATGCTGAAAGATTTCTAAGAGACACAATCCGACGACAAAGAGTATCCAAGGCATGTCAAAGCAAACGATATTCAATGGGTCCACAGGTTGAATCAAAAATATCAATTCCATCAAAGGCATCTTTTGAGGGTCATAAGAATAGTAGAATCACTTGAGGGCGGAGGTCTTTATGCTCTTAAAGACAGGTGAACTTGAATTGATTAATAATTCGGATTACATGCTGCGGATTAAGAGACTTGGAGTGCTATCAAAAAAGGTCTGTGATCCATATAGCTCGTATGCAAGCCAACTTTGGTGGCATAGAAGCCAACTATCAAATTGGTTCAGTCAAAATTAAAGAACAAAGGCTTGCATACTTGCAAGAGGCTTTACAGCACCAAATATGGGCAAATGCCAAGTTGGGGAATGTTTTGAAGAGGATGCAATAGATGTGTAAATCATATGTTGTGCATTTTTTTTATCAGGTGACTCATATATGCCCTTTTTTTACATGGAGAGAGAAGACTCTCACACATATTTCTTAATGCAGTGAAAAAAAAGCTCGAGCAGTCAAAAAACTACACATATTTCTTTATGTGGAGGAAAAATTATATGCTACAAATTTTTATACGGCTAGGTGGAGACTCCGTGCCTTTTTAGTATAGAGGATGGAAGATCCTCGGCTATGATGTCTTAGGACACCGATCATGCAGGCATTTCTTGACATTGTGAGCAGAGGCCCAACAATCCCCAATGATGTCGTAGGACTACAAAAATTCTCAGAAAATGCAGCTCAAAAAGAACAAAATGAAAGAGACCTTTTAAAGGGTAACTAAACAATAAAATAAAAATTATTGCAACAATGAATACTTCAAATGCAGTATTTATTGCATCAATCGAATTTAACATGACTTTTCAATGAACATTTTGACTATGCTATATTTTGCATTAAAAGAATTAAAAGAACTTGGAATTAGACAAAAAGACTTATAGAGGGCACAATAAATTCCCCGCAAATAAGAATGGGACTCGACAGCTTGCCAAACGAGCACAAACAGGTCATTTCATTGACTTCCATGGCACTCAATACCATGAACTATGATTTAATCTGAAAATGGTCGAGCGAGAACCTCTATTTAAGCAAGAAAAAACGCCACTGTGGAGGTCAATTTGAGCGCACATGTGAACTAATATTAGCAGCAAAATGCAGTGTTCTAAATGCCTAACAATAACCTAAATTGCAAAAATTGCAGCCAAATTCACACTACATAAATTCAAGAAGGTAAAATGTAATTTTTAAAAACTAAAAAGTAGGCGCACATATTGATAACAAACATCGAAGGTAAAATGTAATTTTTAAAAACTAAAAAGTAGAACATTACGCACATATTGATAACAAACATTACAATAACATTTAAATACTGCCAAATTTTGCATGTGCCTCGTTGCACAGCTAAACATAAATACAATTCCACAAAATTCATGCAAGTGCACTCAAGATCATGCAAATATATCAAGCAAATACCTTGAATAGTGCAAGTGCATCAAAAAGAGTACAAATCCATCATGTAAACACATTAAAATGCAAGCAAATGGATCGAGCAATAAAAATCATGCAAGCAAATTGAAAAGTGTGGATAAGATACATTAAATTCCCCAGAATCAAAAAGTTTGCATATGCTCAAATAGTCATGCTAATATCCAATTTTAAAAATAAGAATATTGTGCATACTAAATCAAAATACCGCAAATACTCCAACAAACATGCTATGTCTTCAAATTTGAAGCCAGTGAATATTTCATAGACAAAAAATAAGAAAAAGAAAGCTACATCTAAGTTTAACTCATCTAAAGAAACATATAATTGCTCTAAAAACATAAAACATTTTTTTTTAAAAAAAAGAGAAATACTTTAAACTTTGCAAACCCTTTATTAAGCTAAAATTAAGGCATAACTTATTCATGCACAATCTCGGGTGAGCTACCCTAGCTACAAGGTAGGATCATAAGTCCACTTGGTGAATTTCACCTTTCTCCCCACAAGAACTGAAGTTGGAAGAGAATGATAATTATTTAAAAAATATCCAAGTAATAAAATTCAACCAAATTTCAAATGAAAAACGATTTTAATTGATTCTCTTGGTTGAATAAAACAAACTAATATTATTATAGACTACGAATCAAATAGTTATAGATTTCAAAAAAAAGTTTTTATTTTATATTTACATAAGGTCTTCAACACCTTTTGCCAAAAAAAAAAATCAATTTTAAAATACAAACTTTTCAAGCCACTTTCTCTATAAGGCGAATCATGAACAGTCCAATCCTCTACAAATAAAAAATATAATCAATAAGGTCTATATTATGACAAATATTTTAGCAAATGCAAGTAAAATAAACCATAAACTCGATCCTTTCTAAATAGACGATCAAAATTGACAAGGTTCCAAACAATAGGCGATCAAAATTAACAAAGTTCCGAACAATCAGGTTCACATTACTATACTTTTATGATGTGCTTGGTCTATTGAATATCATAACTAAAGAAGTTCTCTTTCAAAATAAAATGCTCAATTTCAAAATGAAAATGCCGTGAACATTAGTGTACCCCAATGTTTGTTGAAATGAAAGAGAATTTCAACTCGAAGACATACTATCAACAAGATATCCCGTACCCTAAAGAAAATCACTGCAGGCTTTAATTTCAAATAGTATATATTTTACAAAATAGAAAAACATCTAAACAAAATGTATTATCCTAAGCTAAGATCAATATTCATTCATCCTTTGCAACAATTTGATTAAAATAACAAAGTTAAAATGACCTTAACTAACAAAAAGATAATATTCTATCAAACATACATCTATAATCACACTTCATGCCAATAAGAACTTAAAGCATGCTCTCTAATAGGGTGATTTTGTTGTTAAATAGCACCACAAAAAATATGGCTACAATTGAGAGCCAAGAATAGGGCGATTCAGCACAAATTACCCGTATTAAACTACAACTATGGCCAAAGCCCGCTAGTTCTCTAATAACTTAAATCTCTTAATAGTGAATTATAAAGTGTACTTAATAGATTAAAAAGCCCATTGTTAACTAAATCAATTTGAAATTGACCTCATAGACAAATAAACACCCTAAATCTACAAGTTCTCCTAAACATCACAATCCATGGCTACAAACAACGATTTTGTGGCCAAGACGCATTTACTATCTCCTATAAATAAGTTGACTTTTATGCACAATAACTCAAAATACCATAACCATAGGTTCTTAATCAAGATCGTAATCATTCCCCACACCATTTGCTCTTAGCAGCCAACAATAAATTTCCCATAATCTAAAACCAATCAACTATTACTATAAGCTATGCACTTAGTGCATAAATATTAGCCCTAATAAAAAATTCTCTCTGATTATAAGAAGAGGTGACTAAATAAAGAAGCTTATATTTATCAAAATCCTACAATCAGGCCATAAGATCAGACCATAAGTTTCTCATAAAAAAATGACAGAATCTTTGAATAATATCTTATCTAAAATCTAATCAATCATTCTATAAATTTAATCCCAAATAACAAGCTCTTTTAAGAGAACAAGGTTCAATTTTTTGTAGCCCATAAATAACACAAAGCTTGTGCTTAATGAAGTGCTTGAGCTTGAGAGTATTGTTAAGCATGAGATAATGATTTCTAAATATTTTTCTATTCAGATATCTTTAGATATACCAAAATTTGCAGTCGCTCATCTCAAATCTTTTTTAAGATTCCTATTCCAAACCAAGTGCCACACGTATGCTAATTCAAATGATGGCAATTTGCTTCAACTAAAGCTATTAAAGATTGAATTTGAGAAGTAATTGCCACATTTATCATCTAATTCATTGTAAGTCCACGCCACAAAAATCTTATAGATTTATAAATAATCCACGCTACAAAAATCTTATAGATTTATAAAGTTGAAAGCCACCAAGCTACTAAGCCTCAAAATTTTTGAGTGTTTATTAGATATCTTTGTGCTATAATTTTATGTAGTACATGAATGCTTCTTTCATAAGATAATCCCATTAATGTCACTTCATCCTCCATAGACTCAAGTCACTCCCTCTTTAGAGAGTTCTTTATTGGTGAGTGAATTGATGCAATAAAAATTAGCTAATCCCTAGAAATGGAAAATTTTTCATATGCTAATCATCAGAAAATAAATAGGCCTAGAAAAGAGCTAAACCAAACCAATTTTGGCACTTTCTAGAATTATATTTAACTATTGGCAAATTTCTTATTTTATTTTGTTTATTACGTTTAATTATAGTACTTGGATAAAATTATTTTTTAATAATTGTGCAGGCATGGAATTGGCCCTAGAATAAAATTTGATTGCAACAAAACATGGCCTTATCCATGTAATCATATTTCTTTATATAGGAAAGTAAGAATTAATACTTGTAATTGATAAATAATAAGTAATGAATGAAACTTGATTACTTGTGAAATTAATCAAATGCTCCTAAAATCTAAGTTGTGTATGTGGATTGCTCTAAGTTATATACTTGATTTACTTCTCCCTCTTCATCCAAAGCCTATTCTAGAAAACAAAAATGTCGAACAAAGTTGAGTATTAAAAAGCTCTTTCCTACAAAGATAAAATGGGTGAGGAAGCACAAATTAGTTTATATGTTATGATGTGCCTAATCCACTTCTAGTTTGTAGTCTAAATACAAATTTATTTCAACCCAAAACCTTAAATTGATTGTGATGAATCTAGCTATAATTCTGAATTTCACAAAATTATCCTTATTAAAAGTTCTTATTCACCAAAACATTGGTTTATTCTTCTATATAAAAGTGATCTTAAATTTTGTTCTAGGTTTCTTGCTATGCCCATTAGTAGAAGGACCTTATAGTGAATGATGATCTACCATTGCCACCTTCCTCAATTAATTTCTTAATGAGCGCCCAATGTGTTTAACCATCACAAGGAATAAAAAATTATGAAACTTGAAATTTATTTATATCCTTTCTAACATTGTTAATTAAAAATATATTAGACTTCACTTACCACGACACATATCATGTAGAATGAAATTTTTGTTAGTTATTTTTAGAAAAATGTATGTGGAAATTATTTGGATCCACTCTTTAAGTTTTATTCTGCTCGTCAAATCCAAATTAATGGATAGGTTAAAGATGTCAATAAGAGTGTAAGATTAAATATATTTCTGACTAGTTATAGTCAAGAAAATTGGGACTTAATTCATCTTCTTCCTGAATTTGCTTCTGATAAAAGAATCATGAAAACTGCCAGCAAACACCATTTTAAATTCATAAAAAATTAACCTCAAACGGCCTATAGATCTCTGATTCCTTGCATGCATAATTTGACTTTACATTATAATATTTTTAGCTTTTGTGAAAACGTACATTTTCATGTTAAGAAACAAATTATGAAGCATGGTGAATATTATAAAACATAAGCAGATATTCATAAATGCTTTCTAGGGTATGCTTGAGATGAATAACTTTTAGTTAACATCCAATCCAAAAATGCCTTGCAAAATACTTAACAGAAAGTTACATACATAAGCTTTAGTCCCCAAATAAATTTATCCAAAAAATAGTATTTAATGCATATATACTTACTTTGACATATACCATGCATTTATCATACTTTTAAAGTGGAATATTTATTGTCATTTTGGAACCATAAGAACGTTCAATATTTCCTACATGTGTTTTTAGATGGAGGATTTAATTCTACCGCTGTTATACCAATATTTACTTTTTCATGGGTTTCTAAATTTTATTAGATAAATCAACTTGTGAATAATATTATGAAAGATTTAGTCATATTGGAATCATAAAAGCCTCCAATATTTACCACTTTTTTTCCAAAAGTAGTATTTGATTTTATCACTACTATATCAACGTTTGTTCTAACAAAAGTTCATAATTTGCGTCAGAAAAATCAACCGAGATTGATAGTATTGTAATTAGAATTTCCAGATTTCATTTCTACCATGTTTGTCGGTGGGGAAATGCACCATTGGATGACACTTAGAATGCACGTGAGGAGGTTAATCTCATTGCCAGCTAATCTTCCTGAAAATTTGAAGACTTAAACTCTCCATATGGGAGTTCATATCATCATCCGCAGTGAATAGAACACAATAAAGCATTCATCGTCAAGATCAAAATCCCACTATAACAAAGTAGAATAGAAGTTATTAGTTAGTTTTAGTCATTAATCTCTTAAATATTATTTAAATTTATTATTTTCTTTTAAATAAATGTTAAGGGCTAGCAGATCATTTGTCGAGCCATACTATTCTTATAAATAACCCAGGTATCCATCTTTTTTGACTTGATGAGTTTATTGCAGGCAAAGTTTAACTCTTCAGAAATATCAGCCAGCCCATTAATAGGTTGCCCAGGTTGTTAGGTGCTTCCTCTCATCAAAGAGTGCAAGAGAGTTGTGCGAGACAATCGATACCTTGTTTCCCGGTAAACCCCAAGCCTTCCAACCCTTCTTTCTTCACTGGTAATCACCTCCCCTCCCCTTCAATTTAAAATTCGATGCATTCCTCTTTTAACTGCAGTTTGATGTAGGAAAACCTACTCAACCCAGTAAGATTATCAATTTTTTGCTGAAAGCACGTCCAAACTTGAGACTAATATCGTTCAAATGCAGCTTAATTGAAGTATTCCTGAAGAAAGTGAAATGATCAATACAACCAAAACTAAACCGAGCCATACATAAAAAAGTACCTTTTCCAAAGAGGCAAGGCGATCAACTGTCAAGGCGTCAGTTTGCACGGCTCCACAGTCCAACAAAATCTGATAACCCAAACGCCACAGAATATCGTTAAAGAAAAACTCATCTAATTCATGCACTACAGCTACAGCTATCAACTAAATGGAATTCTTTTCGCTAACATTTCGTATTTTTAGATTTGAAGACTTTATCTGGCTCCTGAAAACAAAGTCCGGGGCACCAGTAACCACGTTAACCTCATGCCCTGCTTCAATCAGATGCCTCGCAATCTGCTTCAAAACAAAAAAGAAAAATTAGGAAATCAATTAAACACTTCTCTAGAGACAAAACAGAAACTAATGAATTTAAATCTTCAAAATCAATTATAAACGCATTTTTCGGCTTAAGATTTCACAGCCTAATCGATTTAAAGAATAAGATAACAAAGCAGACGGCTCCTACCTCGACAACGCGGGTGGCGTGGCCGAATCCGTGGCCAGTAACGTAGTAGGCGAAAACGAGTCGCCGCGCAGGAAGAGAAACACCGCCGGCCTCCGCATTTTCTATCCCCATTATCTCCAGAATCCTTAAGAGTGAACAGACAAAGGAGATAAGGGAGAGGGAAGAGAATGAAAGCCCCTAGAAACGACGATCGATCGTAATTGTTATGCAGTCCTTCAACGGATCCATAATTCACCGAATGGAGCAGCGGAAGCAGTTTATCTTGCCTCCATGTTTATCCTTGCTGGGGCAGCAAAGAAATCGAGACTGATGATGAGTGACGAATTAGAGAAGACGGGAGCCGAACTTCGGCAAGCTGATTGTTCACTTGTTGCAATCTGGTGCGCTGAAATTATGATCCATCGAAAAGGACAAGAGATGATTACACGAATCCAGCGTCGTCCGAAGAAAACGGGAAAAACAGTTTTCGTGGTCGCCATGCTTATCCTTTACCGAAGAAGCGATAATTCCAAGTGCGAGTTTGGCAGCATGCTATTAAGAGAGCATTTAGTTTTCAATTTAACTTAAATTCAGCTAAATATCAAAAAAACTCAAAATAAAATTAAAATTTAGCCTTCCATTGAATTGAATTTTGGCACTCTACTTTTATTTTTATTATCTCTATCTCATTGTGTCACATTTTGGACATAAATTTAGATTTAACAAATTCAATTATCGGATAGATTCTATTGCACCTAGATTTTTGTAAATTCAGTTTTATCGAATTTGATAAATCCTATTTAATGTAAATATGAAATGCGGCCAAACACAGACTATGATTTATGTGAAATAGAATTTAGTATATTAGATAAATCTAAATTTATCAAATCCAAAATTTGTAAATATAGAATATTTTTTGTTCAATTTAAAGTTAAGTTCATTCAATTTGTTTTATCGTGTTAGGCATAAATTTGCTCCTTTAACTTTCTTCCTGAGCTAAATATGTTAAATCCACATTATAATCAAATGTAATAAATGTGAGGTTTATGTTCAAAAAGTAATGAAAGAGAAAAAAATTGAATTTAGTGAAGCACAAATTTAATTTCTGATACATTTTTTTGTTTGGCTAGATTTACGTTGAGTTAAGAGTAAATCCTACTCAAATTCCCCGCCTAACGACTGTCAAGAGATGACAAACGATGAGAATATCTGTTTCACAAGGTCTAAACAGGATCAAGACTTTTTTAATATAAATATTATCATTAGCCCAAAGCCAATAATTGGGTAATCTTACTCTGTCAACCACACAGATTGAAATGATAGCTACAATAGATACTCCTCATGATGACCTGTCCAGCTCGCTTGTACTTATTGAGCTCCTTTATTGTGCTTGCATGCATTTGTGAAGCTTCATCTTCGAGTTCATTTAAAGAGTCTTCACAGTTACCTGAACTACAGAAGAAAGAGAACCATAACACAACACGGCCTATGTATATATATGAGCCGCCTAACACTCATTACTATGTCTTTTCAACAACAGATCTAGGATAGGTCACATATAATATGAATTATAATATAGCATTTATTTATTTCTTATATTTAATGTAGCTATACTAGGGAAAGGGCACCCTATGAGGCGTATAAATAGAAAGGGAATTCTCTCTCTCTCTCTCTCTCTCTCTCTCTCTCTCTCTCTCTCTCTCTCTCTCTCTCTCTCTCTCTCTCTCTCTCTCTCTCTCTCTCTCTCTCACCATCTTCAACTCATCTTACAAGATCTCTCCTACATTGTACAAACTCATGAAAAATATGAGACCCAACATCCCAAAATGATTCAATATTTTTGAAAAGTGCAGTGAGCATGGATCTCATGCTCTAATCCAACAAGGACCTCTTTGACGTGAAGGAGAATAAAGAGAATGATGGATTGCACCTAAGAGTTTGCGTTATAGCGAATGAATGTGTTAAGAGGATACATGAAGAAGATGATAGAGAAGTGAGGCAGGATGCCTCATGAATAAAGAGAATGATGGATTGCACCTAAGAGTTTGTGTTATAGCAAATGAATGTGTTAAGAGGATACATAAAGAAGATGATAGAGAAGTGAGACAGGATGCCTCAAGGACTCAATCCAGGGATCATCCTATAATATAATCCACATGAGATCATCAGCATCAATAATACGAAGAAGAGAATCATGAAGATATTAGCCTCCAAGAGAAGGATTATTGAGAACATGGACAAGGAGAGCCTTGACACGGATGCTAGAAGAGAAAGAAAAAAAAATGTTGAATTATATGCCCCGAAAGATGATACCTCAAAAAACCTCAAATGATGAAGAAATAAGGAGAAATAAGATGAAGGTCATTGAAGAACACATTCTCGAGAGAGATTACTGAAGCTAAAGCAGCCAACAAATTCAACATCCCTTCCTTGGATTTTTATAAAGGGAGAACTAACCCTGTCGATCACGATGTTTCATTTGAATCAGTGGTATGTTTATTACAAATATACGACACCCATAAAAGTTATTCATTACTTACAATCTTGAAGGAATCAACTCTGTGCTAGTCCATTAACTTGTCAATAAGAGTTATCACATCATTCAGCGAATTCAAATAAATGTTTGTAGCTCAATTCGCTAGTGC
The DNA here is from genome assembly GCF_001263595.1 of Phalaenopsis equestris. Classification (NCBI taxonomy): domain Eukaryota; kingdom Viridiplantae; phylum Streptophyta; class Magnoliopsida; order Asparagales; family Orchidaceae; genus Phalaenopsis; species Phalaenopsis equestris. The sequence continues at coordinate 2,137,282 of NW_018164844.1, read as the reverse complement.
TAAAAAATAAATAAATAACTTCAAGCTTTATTAAAGATTTGATGGGCACATTCTGAAATTTCGAGATGTTTTATCTCTTGATTCCAGTGAGAGAAGTTGGATGCTATAGATGTCAAGGCTTTCTTTGCTCACGAAATTGGTGAAGGGCCCACTGAAATGCGTCAGTTTTACGTGATTTTACTTGTATTTTACACTGCATCTTACATTTTTTTTTTACTTATTTATCACATATTTACATTTGAAAAAGTTTTTTTTTATATTGTGCATTTTACAATTGTTGAATACGAGCTGTTTGGAAAGCAAAAAATAAACATAAAGCTCTCTAAAGCGGCGTGTGACCACAACTTGAAGTGGCGTGACAATGCCCTGTGGTCGAGAGGTGCGACGCGACCATGCCAGTATACAGCATGCCCATGCCAGAATCACAATGAAGTGGCGTGACCATGCCAAAATCAAGTGTGACCACGTTGCCCAATTTAGAAGTCATGCGTGACCACACCAACGAAAAGGAAAATTATCTATGAATGAAATTCCTTTTCCAAATTCGTGGATTCAAATATAAGAATGATTTTTAGGGCTTCATGAATGGGAGGAGATGAGTGACCTGTGATGGCTAAAGGTTGAGAATAAGAGATAATGTAAGTGTTTCCCTTAAGTTTTTTCCTCTCCTTGGGTTTGAATTTTTAAAGGCTGTTATTCCACTTTGCATGCTTGTAAGTTTGAGAGAGTTTTTGTATGAGAGGAGAGGTGATGCTCATGTGGAGAGGACAAGAATTTATTGTAAGTGTAACTTTCTTTTGTATCTTGTAATGAAGATCTGCATAGATTTATCATCTGTGGTTATCTCAGTGATGCGTGGCTAAAACTTTTTTTGTCTCTATGATGTAGGGATAATTGTTTTTATCATGTTTTTTGGAGATATGTTTCTTGTAATGTTTTTCATTCTTTCATAATTTATGTTGTTGATTAACCTTTGAATTTCATAAACTCCTCGATTTCCTGGCTAGAATATTGAAATCTTTCATGAAGCTATAATCTCTAATCGTTGTGCAGTGGAAATGAAAAAGTTAATCACAAAATCTTGATATTATAGACATATTTCAGTAGGATTCTGCACTTTTTCTATGGGATCAAAGT
>NW_018164844.1:2129415-2136135 GCF_001263595.1 Phalaenopsis equestris | reverse complement strand
TGCTGAATGTTATGGGGATTGAGGAAGTCTCAACTTTATGGATTTTAGTATTCTTTTGACCTAGACATATGCAAAAGAAGAACTTTCTATCCCCGATTGAGAACTATAATGTAGGAAAACATTTAGGAATACCACAATTCACCATGATCCCCGACTCATAGAGGCACGAGCATCATCACTCTTGAAGAACATCTGAGATTTTTTCAACTTTTTTCTTTTCTACTATTTGCATTAGAACTGTTTTTGTTAAATTTGTAGGACTTAAACCCCTTGTGAAACAATTCCCGGCTAGGTTCACAGGATTAGTAAACTATAGATTTGTTTTGCTGAAATACTCTTTAAATATTTCCTCGTGAGTTTGAAATGTGGACTCTTAAATTGCATATTACTTGACACGTATACTTGCGTTATACAATCTACTTCAAGATAAATTTTGGAGTGTCAAGTTTTTCACCATTGCTGGTAAAAATGTGTTAATTATTATTTCAATTTCAGGAAAATTTAGTTGATAAGCTTAGGATCTAGGTTTGACACTTTCAAAAAAAAATTTCTTTTATTATTTTGTCATTGCATCTGTATTGTTCCATTTTCTTGCAGGTGTTGAAAAATTAAAAAGCTGAATATATGTATTTCCTCTTAAATTTATTTCTTTTTTTGTTTTCATATTATGTGTTTGTTACATATGTGTTTGTTGATTGAATCGTGTGAGTGATAGTTTTATAATTTGTTTTGTTTGTCATTTTATGCATAGGAGAGTTGTGGCTGACATCACCCATTTTGACCTTGAGATCGATCACAACTTCAAACGTCTTGGGAGAGCACACTCCTCACTAAAACACCCATTGAGATGGTTGATCCCAACACTTCCGTCATGAAACGACATAGAGACTATGCCGACCATTATGTTGAGGAAACTCATATGAGCATCAATTACCCCAATATCGAGGTCAACACCTTTGAGTTGAGACATGTCATAATCCAAATCATCAAAACAAAAAATAGTTTGGGGGACTATCTTTTGAGGACCCAAATTGTCACTTAGTTAATTTTCTTGAACTTTGTGCCACCTTTTGATAAAATGGTGTCCCCAATGATGTTCTTAGGCTTAGACTTCTTCCTTTCTCTTTGAAGAACAAAGATAGGGTGTAGCTTAACTCACTTGCCCCAGGATGAATCACAACTCAAAATGACTAATCCTAAAAGTTTCTAGAAACATACTTTCCTCCATCAAACACTATCAAACTTTGGAACGAAATTACCTCATTCACCCAAATTGATGGAGAATCCATTTATGAGGCTTGAGAGAGATTTAAGGACTTGCTTAGAAGGTACCCACACCATACTCTACCTGATTGGTTAATCATTCAAACCTTTTACAATGGATTAGTAGGTTTTATGAGATCCATAATAGATGTTGGTGCAGGAGGTTCATTGATGTCTAAACCTTTTGATGGAGCTTATCGATTGATAGAAGAAATGGTCACAAAAATTTTTCAATGGCCGGTTGAGAGAGTAACACCCCATAAAGTAACCAACATACATGAATCCGATGTACTATTTATCATGGTGATTTGAGTGGCTATTATTTCGAAGAAGTTAAATAATCTGAGGATTTATTCCATGCAAGGACTCTCACCCAATGATGAATTGATGAATGGACCGATGGTAGATTCGAACAATTTAATCTTAGAGTTTTGTGAATGCAATTGGAAATCATGGTCGTAATCCATATTCAAACACCCACAACCCCGGGTGGAAAAATGACATTAATTATCAATGGAACAACAATCACCAACAATGGGGAAATCCACAAAACAATGTTGTAGTTAACTGACCAAACAAAGGAAATAACCCCTGGAGGCAGCAGCACCCATTAGGATTCCAAGCTAATTCCCAACCTGCCCAAAAAAAGTCACCAATTAAAGAGTCGGTGATTCAAACGGGGAGTACATTATAGAGCCAATATGTAACCATAAAAAATTTTTGAAACTCAATTAGGACAACTAAAAAACTCAATAAATAATAGAACTTATGGGGTAGTGCCTAGTAATATTGAGGTGAATCCAAAAGATTAAAATTTAGAGCAGTGCAAGATAGTGGGGTGAGCACTGGAGAAGAAAGGGGAGCGAGCCATAAGAATGAGAGTGCCCCTATAAAGTCCAACGTAGGAAAAGTTGGCTTTGTCATACAAATATACTAAACTGAGAAACTTCCACCTCTTTTTCTCAGAGGCTGCAAAAGACTGACAAAGATCCGGGTAGTTTCATTATTCCTTCCTCTATAAGAACCGAGTTTCACATGCAAGCACTTTGTGACTTAGGAGCCAGTGCCAACCTCACGCCTCTAGATATTGTTAAGCAACTTGAAGAGAAGAAATTAATTCAATTGATCTGATACAACAATTAGCAGATCAAATTGTTACTCATCCCTTAAGAATTGTTGAATACTTGCCTTTCACAACAGACATGCTCACCTTTCTTATTAATTTTGTGATATTGGATCTTAAAGATGATAAAGAAATGCGAGTTTTTGAGACTTTTTCTAGCTATAATTAGGGCTATTGCTAATCTCTAGAAGGGGAGGATAATTTGAGATAAAATGATCAAAAAGTTACATTTGATATTTTAAAAGCACGAAACCTTTCCCAAGCCTCTAAGAGTAACACCCCATAAAGTAACCAACATACATGAATCTGTTGTACTATATATCATGGTGATTCGAGTGGCTATTATTTCTAAGAAGTTAAATAATCTGAGGATTTATTCCATGCAAGGACTCTCACCCAATGATGAATTGATGAATGGACCGATGGTAGATTCGAACAATTTAATCTTAGAGTTTTGTGAATGCAATTGGAAATCATGGTCGTAATCCATATTCAAACACCCACAACCCCGGGTGGAAAAATGACATTAATTATCAATGGAACAACAATCACCAACAATGGGGAAATCCACAAAACAATGTTGTAGTTAACTGACCAAACAAAGGAAATAACCCCTGGAGGCAGCAGCACCCATTAGGATTCCAAGCTAATTCCCAACCTGCCCAAAAAAAGTCACCAATTAAAGAGTCGGTGATTCAAACGGGGAGTACATTATAGAGCCAATATGTAACCATAAAAAATTTTTGAAACTCAATTAGGACAACTAAAAAACTCAATAAATAATAGAACTTATGGGGTAGTGCCTAGTAATATTGAGGTGAATCCAAAAGATTAAAATTTAGAGCAGTGCAAGATAGTGGGGTGAGCACTGGAGAAGAAAGGGGAGCGAGCCATAAGAATGAGAGTGCCCCTATAAAGTCCAACGTAGGAAAAGTTGGCTTTGTCATACAAATATACTAAACTGAGAAACTTCCACCTCTTTTTCTCAGAGGCTGCAAAAGACTGACAAAGATCCGGGTAGTTTCATTATTCCTTACTCTATAAGAACCGAGTTTCACGTGCAAGCACTTTGTGACTTAGGAGCCAGTGCCAGCCTCACGCCTCTAGATATTTTTAAGCAACTTGAAGAGAAGAAATTAATTCAATTGATCTGATACAGCAATTAGCAGATCAAACTATTACTCATCCCTTAAGAATTGTTGAATACTTGCCTTTCACAACAGACATGCTCACCTTTCTTATTAATTTTGTGATATTGGATCTTAAAGATGATAAAGAAATGCGAGTTTTTGAGACTTTTTCTAGCTATAATTAGGGCTATTGCTAATCTCCAGAAGGGGAGGATAATTTGAGATAAAAATGATCAAAACTAGAAAGTAGAAGTGGTAGTGCTGGTAGTACAAAGATAATCTTTTGGATCAGGTGCAGTGACTCTTGAAGAGAAAATGATAGTAGATGACTTTTTGGATAATTTCATTAATGATAATGTTGCTCTTTCCTTAGATGAAGTCCAACCACTAGACCAAGACTTGTTAGGAGAACAATGCAATTTGCCCATGGTGAACATTAATGATTATTTGATTGAAAATGAGAGGTTACTGCAAAACCTCAATTTGGGGATAAGGCATGATTGGTATGTATGGGAAGAATATGAGAGATTAACAACTTTTGAGGATGTAGGAGAGGATCAAGGACAACCTGAATTTGAGAGGAGTGATTGAGAATTACTGAATTGGCAATTTGGTCATGGAGACCAAGTTTAGGATAGATTTAGGAGACTTCATCTGGCTGAGAATATTAAACCAAGCGTTATCTTGGGAGGTAACACTAGCGTTATCTATTGTTTTGAGGATGACTTTTCTTTCTGCAGTTGTTTCAAAATTTGTTTTGAAATTTACTTTGAAATTGTTTTGAAATTTGCTTTAAAATTTCATTTAGATTAGTTTTGCATCTTGTCCCTCTGCAGAGCGATTAGTTCCTAAGGGTGAGGTAGGACATGAGAACGCTGATTTTTTCATCTGCTACATTTTTTGTACATTTTTTTATTTATGCACTGTTACACATTTTACATAGTGTACTCAAAGATAATTGGACTAATACATTTATTTTTCCTGCACTTATTTGCTTTTAAATTTACGACCACTTCATGCTATTTATGTGTTCGGAAAATGCAAGTTTGGGAGAGAGATGTGTACTTTTTTACAAACCTTAAAGCGGTTCACATAACCCAGAAAGAGATTCAATATTCACAGGATAACTCTCTTCGATCATGCACAATGCCTAAGTATGCCTTAAGGTCAATATCTAGATCTATACTTAAATAAGAGTTGAGGTGCTTTGAAGAGATTAAAACTGGCCAATTTTATTAAATTGGCTTAGTTGTATTTTTAAGGTATTAAGAGTTGCTACAATATTACTTTAGTTGAATATAATAAATCTTATCCATATAGAAGATGTTTTATTATGAATCTAATCTTGATCGTATTAGTTCTCTAATATATATTAAATACTTTCTATGCTTATGTGCATGTTTGTATGCATAATGTGGTTGCTTATGAATATGATAACATATAATTGCATTAATAAATAATGAAAAACATCATATTGTAAATTGCTTTATAATAAATAAAATTTTTAATCATTGATTTCATGTATTGTTGTCGTAATGTAGTGGTGACATGACATTTCTTATATTGATGTTACATTTGTTTATATTGTAATGCCAAAACATTGTTATTTACATTTTAACAAATCATGAGTTTGAGAACTATCACTATGTAACAAACCTTCAATAATATAAATTTTGTTAATTTGACGATTAAACATAAGTTGTAATTTTTTATTTAATTTAGAGGTTCCTATTACTGATATTGAAATACTAAGGCGGTGTTTGGCAGCATCATTTAATTTGATTAAACTATTGATTTAACTTTAATCCAGTGAAATAAAAAATAAAACTTAAATTGTATAGCTTTCGGTCTCTTTTACAACATAAATCTGGATTTAATAAAGTCAATTGAGAAGCAGATTACTTATTTTATTCCACTGTCGCTCGTGAGGTTCATCTCCGTCAACACAATGATCGAATTTACCAGATTTGATAAATCTTATTTAACTTAAATCTATATTTCAGGCATCCACCGCCTAAAGACTATTTTGGATTTAAAAAAAAAAAAATGTTTGGGATTAATTTTATTTTATTTTCTATATGTTTTATTTTAAAATAAAATATGTTCAATATGTTTAATTAGGATATGTCAATTTTTAAAACACTCAAAATTCATAATATTTTGAGTAATTTTTTTAAAAAATAAAAACCTGTAAAAAATATATTAAATAAATTTTTTTTAAATAAAGCCAAAAAAAAAAAAGAAAAATCAAAGGAGTCCTACTCATTCAAATGATTTCCAACATTTCGGGAGATACATCAACTATACTTGATCGATTTTATTAACTATAATTTGCTCTCATTAAGAGTATGACACGATGCCTTATTTATTTTATATTAAAATTACTATTAATTTGATTATTGCACATAGTGTTGTCAAAAGTACTCGTTGTGCGTTAACAGCCTGTGTTCAGCTCTGTTCGATTTGTTCGTTAAGTTAACGAGTCAAACACAAACAAATATTTGTTCATTGGTGCTCTACTAGTTTTGGCTAAGAAAAACCACTCATATATATATATATACATATATTGATGAGTATTTTTTTCTTAAAATTTAATTGACTACAAGACTACAAAATTTATAATCAATTAAATTTATTTATTAAGAAATATAATAAAATATATTAAATTACATTTAACTAATGTTTTAATATAAATAATAAGATTTAAATAATGTGGCAACCCTTAATATCCAACAACTGTTTAATTAGGGTTGTCAAAATGATTTTTTATTCTCAAACTCGCTAAATAAATGAGTCGAATATGAACACAATTTTTATGTTCGAAATATAAATGAATCGAACTTAAAGATTGATATGATTTAAAAGAAAAATTATTTCATACGCACGGTGTATGAATACGTAGTTCGATCTCAACCGTAGATCATGGGAAAATATATTTCGGTGGGCTTCAAATTTTTTTTTTTTAAAACCACCAAAATACATTTTCCCCTAATAAGATATGAAATAATTTTTCTTTAATTTTCTTTTTAAAGAGCCACTTTACACCCCTAAAACAAACCTTCAATAATATAAATTTTGTTAATTTGACGATTAAACATAAGTTGTAATTTTTTATTTAATTTAGAGGTTCCTATTACTGATATTGAAATACTAAGGCGGTGTTTGGCAGCATCATTTAATTTGATTAAACTATTGATTTAACTT
>NW_018164844.1:2102278-2129315 GCF_001263595.1 Phalaenopsis equestris | reverse complement strand
TTCGTGTTCGTCTCGTTTGTTTATCGAACGAATCGAACACGAACGCTCTACGAATCGAACACGAACTGTTCACGAACAACGAGTTTTTTTGACAGCCCTACCTAATTGCACATGCTGCCATTTTACTAAAATATATCATACATACAAGTGACAAATGAAAAGCTTAAAATTTGGCTTTTGTGGGTTGCTTGTACGATCTCAACCCCACGTCCCCACTCCATCTCTTGCTTCCTTTAATGTCGGCTCTCTCCTTTTCCTCTTTCCACGTCCACCGGCCGAGTTCTCCTCTCTTCCCTCCATCGCTCCTTCTTTGCTTCAACATTTCCTAAGCCGAGCGTGCAGGCGCATTTTATGTTCTCCTTCTATAGTTGTTCAAGAAAGAGTTCCATTCAGGATCGAAAGAAAGCCGCCATCCCGTTGTCGATCTGTTAAAATCCGTTTTCTCTCGTTTCCTCTGCGTTCGGCAGCTCGGGCTTGCTCTTATGGTAGTTTACATTGCCTGTTATTTAGTTAGATTATCGTTGGCCATTGCTTCTTCTCTTTCGAATGCCCTCATATCGTCATCTTGCTTGTGTTCGGTGGATTATTGATTGGACTTAGTCTCCAATCGACCGTTTCACCTGTCAAGCCATCTGTCACGTTTATCGATGGACTAGCTCTGTTCTTCTAGGTTTTTATGCTGGTTTTGGTTTTGATTCGGTTCAGGCTTTTTGTTTGAATGGTGGATTTATCGTCGTGTCTTGTTCTATGCTGCAACGTTTTTAACTTTTTGGTTTTCGTGCGCCTATAGAAGTCGATATGTTTCCTTAACTAATTGTTCCCCTCCTTCCTTACTTTTCTTGTTCCTCAAAGCTTTTGTTTTGATACGAGATGATTTGTTCCTATTGTTAAATAAAAAGCTTTTGCTGCACTCTTCCGCATTTTTTTTTGTTGTGGTTGTTATCTAGTTTGATGATGCCTTGTTTTGCGATTACCTCGGCATATATTTTCTTCTAAGCGTTAAGAGCTTCTTATTTCTGGAAGATGGGGGACCATCTTGCTTTGCTGGTGGACCGCCTGCTCACGGAAGCGACATTAGCAGCCGCAATAGAAAGCAGGAGAATGTCTGAATCAGGTCACAATACGTTAGTACCAAATGCTTCTGGGAGTGAATTAACTCAGAAGAGGATCGCTGTGAATGGCCCTAACGGTGGAAAATTAGTTGAGTGTAGGATCTGTCAGGATGAAGATGAGGATTGTAATTTGGAGGCTCCCTGTTCATGTCGTGGCAGCTTGAAGGTACAGTAAAAAGTAACTCGTAGCTATAAATTATGTTTCTTCTTTGTTTTTTACAGTGCTTGTTTATCTAAGTATTATTTGGTGAAGGTCATCATTTATTAATGCTTGGCGCCAACTATTAAGCACTTTTTATTTTGCTGTTCCATTTAGCTTTGGTCATATTATTGTTTTTGTTAAAATCTTTTTGCATTTTTGATCTGTAGGGAACCTTGTTATGTTCTGGAAACACTTCCATGAATGATATACTTTCATGAACATTTTAATTGTATCTTTGAGCTTCTAAACACACATACAAGCTGTAGAACATATACAAATTTTTATTTAGAAAACCTCTAACAGGGAAAAATAACTGGCCACAGGGCTAATAAGTTTTGTCAAATACTTCTAGGAAGTTCGGGGGACTTTATGATTGCATGTCACTCAGATAGCCAAAATGAGAACCTGAGAGCATCAAGGTTAATCCTATTTTCTGTGCTTACCACTACCTTAGTAAAATCCTGAACGTGCAAACAAGTATCATGATAAACTTTTAAATATATAAAACTTGTTTTCTTCAACTGCAAATTAGAAAATATGAGAATTGGACTTAAACATTGATGTAATGAACAAGTAAATCTTGAGAAATTTATAAAAAATTAGGACCATACAAAATCAACTAGTAATTGTAATTTATTTCCCACAATTAGAATCTTAGCTATATTCAATTTGAGCAAACTCATGAACACGTGCAAACAAATATGATGGTATTTATAAGAAAATATGTAAGATAGAAAGTTCACCTAAGTTAAAAAGAAATATAGAGCTATTGCTAGTACAAGAAGACGACTTTCAGTTGAATTAAGTAGGAAATTTGCATTTAATTTGAACTCATTTATTAAAAACTAGAATAAGTAATTTTTTTAATCAACATTGTTCTCTAAACCAATGACTAATATGATTTGTACAAAATTAGTGAAATCCGGTTCAAGTATTCTCAAAAAGGGTCCCTTTGAGATGAATTTTATTATTTTTATATTATTTTATAAAATATGTCTGTTTAGCATATTTTTCACATATTTTAATTTTTTTATTATAAAAGTAAATCAATTTAATTTTAAAAATACTTTTTTTGGCTATTTTAAAAAAAATGATTTATGTTCAGCATGCCAAGTATATTTTATTTCAAGTGAAAATCATAAAAAAATAAAATAAAATAAAAAGTAAAAAGCCAAAAAAAAAAAAAAAACAAAGTGCATCCCAAGGGCCCCAGAGTTTCAATTTTTATTCAATTTTCAGTTAGCATTGATTAAGTTCCCCTCGAACTTCTTCCATAATATGTGATGAAAAAGTCATTTCAGCGGGCCAATAATAATAAAAAAAACTATGAAATGCTCAGCTGTGGCCTGCACAGTTCCAGTAATACAGTAATCCGTTTGTAGGATCCGTGAGAAGTCCAACCATCCAGCTGTGGTAATTCCATAGAACTATAACAACTATATAATTACTAAACTTGCTGAAATTTGCTTGACATTTTTGCTGAATGCAAATTTTCAGATCTCCATTCTATGTTAACAGACAAAGTGGTAAACTAAACATTGAAATTTGTCCTGAAGGTGTCTTTATTATTAATATAACAATTTCATATATTACAGAAGCTATAGCATTCACTGAATTGCTATGGTTACTCCACTTATATTACAACGCTGTTCTAAATCTTTTTTCAAGTTCTTATTATGCTTTACTATATGAACTACTCAGTAATATTTTTTTCTTTTTTTAAATTTAAAGAAACAACTTTAGCTACAATTTTGTCCAGCCTGATTGGCATGGTAACTGCCTTTGTATAAAATAATGTGCTATATTTTAGCTTAAATTTGGTTTATGACATTCTTCTAAATGCAGTTTGCCCATCGAAAATGCATCCAACAATGGTGTAATGAGAAGGGTGACACAACTTGTGAGATATGCCGCCAGGTGTCTATACATCATATTTCTATTTTATCTCATGAAGCGCCTAGAATTGATTATTTTTGGTCATTATCTTTGGCGTGCAGCAATTCAAGCCAGGTTATACCGCTCCTTCTCAATTGTTTCACTATGGGGGTGTTCCTATGAATTTCAGGTATGCTCTGCAAAGAAATTTTAGTTGGAATTCATTCCTAAATATGTAATACTTATCATTTTGTTGGTGCAATTTTATATAGATAGGCATAAGAATGATAGAGTGATAAGAGATCAAGGAATTTTAGTCATGTTGCATGTATTAAAAATTGGATAATACGATCTTGGTTAAAATCTTTACATCAAAGAAATAATGAAATAATTATTATATTAATAAATGAGAGTTTTATGAAAATAATAATAAAAAAAAACATTTTGAACGTTCATAGCAAATACTATAATGAAATTTATTATAGTTTGAGAAAAGATGGAATTAGTTTTGAGGAAGATGCATAAGTCTGAGTCTTCAGTCCATATGCGATATTTGTTGAGATTTGGAGAGCCATGGGGGTCATTGCAATGATTTAGTTCATATATCTTTTTAGTAAAAAAATTGAAAATTAAGATAATACAAAATGATTGCAGAATGATTATTTTAGTGTGAATATATAGAACAAAAGTGATGTTCCATATTGTGCTAACTGTAAAGGAATCCTTTTTTTTTAATTGTTTGTTTCCTGGAACAAACAATTAAAAAAAATATAAATTTTGGAGGATCAATCTGATTTTATGCCAAGAAAATTCACTTTGAAAGTGATTTTTATGTTAAGATAATTAATGGAGAAGTGTGGTGATATCGGGGAAGAGAGAGCCCAAACCACAAGAGAAACACAAATATTATTATTGAATTTGAAATTGGTTACAACGACTCTTTTCACTGGATTTTATCTTCAATATCCATAAGCCTCTGCTGAAGACGACAAAACTCTCGTCGTATTTCGTCTCGAGAAGGCTCGGGAATGGATCTCTCTTTGGTGGCATGGTTAGGGTTTAGTCAAAGTTGCTGATTTCAAAATTCAACGAGGGTAATTAAGCATAGGAGCATGTGGCAGTGGAAAAGGTACTGGGTGGTAAGAAGGAAATTTTGTGGGTTATGGCGGATGCCAGGAAACCCTAGGATGAGATTAGGGTTGGGTAGTTCTGATACCAAATGATACCGGAGGAGTGAGCCCAAACCATAAAAAAACACAAATATTATTTTTGAATTTGAAATCGGTTACAATGACTCTTTAAAATATGAAATAAACGACAAATAAATACAAAGACACAAGACACACCTCGAAAGTGTATTCCATGGGGGGTGGAGGTTGGCCCAGTGGATCCAGAGGCTTGGGGGGACACCATGTGTGAATGCGGGACAGGGGCCGACAGAGGTTGGAAGGTGAACTGGAGGAGGGAGGCAGTAGGTTAAGGTGGCAGGAAGGTTTTTGGGACGGCTGAGAGGTAGGTTGGAAGGTGGGTAGCAAGCTGGGAAGGTGGGGCAACAACTGGAAAGGCTGGGACACAAGTTAACTGCTTTAGGGGAGCTGACGGACCGCCGGAATGGTCCTTGAAAGGTCTGGACAGCATATTGCTCAGTAGAAAGGGGGTCGACAGTGTAGGGTGAAGCTATTGGGTGTGGCCAGCGGCTAGGGGAAGTGGAGGAGGAGTATGAAAGATAAAATGGAAGATACAATCACCATCTCGGAGAAGATACAACCGGAGCATGACCATAAATCCATAAAGCAACAATTTAAAGACTCTCACAAGGGAAAAAATAGAAAATGAAAGCGAAAACCACAGAAAATTAGGGTAAAGGGATTGACAGCAATACCGCCCTTCCTAAACTACAACTCGATCGAGCGGGATGCATAAAAGGCATTGGATGGGGCGTGTGAGGCTGCTCGCCCTGTTAGGATTCTCGCCTGGACCGCTCGGCCCGAGGTTCCTCTGGACCGATCCTCATATGGGCCGGTCGATTCACTAGTGGGAGTTCTTGCTCCTGCGATCCCGTTGTAGGAGAGCCCCTCTCCTGCGGTTCATGACAAGCCCCACGTCATGTGGATAATAAAAAAAGGCTATTTAATAATTTTTATTAATCTTTAGGATCCTAAAGATCCATATGATCAAGTACTATGATAATTTATTTGATGTTCTTGAAGACATAAATGCGTAGAAAATATACATTGATGTTTTAAGGTATTTATGATAAACTGATTAGTATTAGAAATAATTGTGATGCGACTTAAAGAGTTTCCCATTACTAAATGTTTATATGAATGGTCAACATTTAGTTGATATCTTCTTTTTAGTATTTACAAAGATGCTTACTAAAGATATTTAAAGTGGGTGTTTTGGTTTATATTTTGTTGTTAATGGTGTAGTTTCAATTTGCAAGATACCTATTGAATTAGGTGAAAGTTTAAAATTTTGGAGAAAATATTAAGAGGATAGATACTTTAGAATTAGTAGAATAAACTTGAATATTTGATATATAATTTTAGTGAATATGATGTTAACAATTATCATTCAATATTACTAGAATATAAGATGTACTTAAGTTGAGGCTGGATGATTACAATGGAGAAGTGCCTTGGTAGTTATTTGTGATGAAATGATATGATGGAGGCTTAAAAGTGAATTTTGTAAGATTGCAATTGGGTTGATGTAGTATGGATCCATATCTTTTGCCGTTAAAAAGATAATGATATCTAAGTTGAATTTGGTAGAAAGTGAATGTTCAAATGGATGCATTGCAAAACTAAAAAGAATATGAGTATTCTTTTTAGAAGAAAGAATGCAGTGATATCTATTGCATACAACATTATTGAAAGTAGACTAAATGGTTTGAAAATGTACAACAAAGGGCATGAATATGTTCTTTAGACGAGTTGATTAAAATATTGTTTAAGGATTACGATGAAAAAGGGGTAGAATTAAGTTTACATTGATAGAAATTGTTCAAAATAATTTATGAAGAATAAATTTTTGTCTTAAAGAACACTTCACATGAATGATTGAAAATGAGGATTCATAGTAACAACCTTAAGTTTACATTGAAGAAATTGTTCAAAATAATTTTGAAGAATAAATTTACGTCTTAAACAACACTTAACATGAATGAATAAAAATGAGGATTCATAGTACCAACCTTAAATTGTTAAAATAAGGATAATGCGATGATGAGGTGTGTATGTATTTATATTAATATGAGCTATCGGGATTACAACTTCTATTCATAGGTCCATGTTAACAATTCTATGGTTTCACTTTACTTTCTGTGTTTGTATTATGTTTTATGATATTTATAGAATTGCTTCCCTATCATGCATTGTTGTATATATGCAGGGGAAGTTGGGGGGTGTCCCGAAGGGAAGTTCATGATTCACAAATCATAACTATTGTTCCATCAGACCGTAGCTTCATGAACTCAGATTATGATTACTATGCATCTACCAGTGCAAGAAGCTCAATGTATTGCCGTTCCGTGGCCATAATAGTGAGCGACCCTAAATAATTTCAGCATTTTTTTGTTTTCTTTAGTTAAAGAAGAATATTAAGACATCTATCTTTGCGTCCAGTTCATGGCTGTCCTGGTTCTTCTTCACACACTGCCCATCTTTTTAAATTTGTCTGAGGATGATGAGCAGAATTCGTTAACACTATTTGGGGTAACAATTTTATAAGACCATGCTTAGAATGGAAAGAATGAAAGAGAAAAAAAAAACATTTTTGCATCTATTTTTGAGCAACTTTCTCAGTCACTTTATGCTGCTTCTTTCATGCTAGATGCTAGCTTTGGGGATTGCTGGAATAATTCTGCCAGTTATCATAGTGATCAGGGTAGTAATTGCTTTTCAATGCCGTCAGCATTATCAGGTACTGCTTTGTTGGCTGATTATTACAAAATTTATTTCTGAAAATGTTTCTAGTACCTCCTTTGCTGAATTACTGTTTGTATCGTTCTGTTGAGTGAGTTTTATTGTATTGCTTGATGCATAATAATGATTGCTTTGATACCAATTTACAGATCTGATGTCCATTTCATATAGGAACAGTCATTATTAATGTCAATTTGATGATATGCAGTTTTTTATTATCACCTTTTTTCTCTCAAAATCCCGAATATGATGGGGGGTTTAAATTCATTATGATCATAGGAACAGTCATTATTAACTTTTACTAGTAGGCTGATGTAAACATCAATGTATAAAGTGATCCCTAGGCTTACAGGATACGAAGGTTGGAAAACACAAGTAGTGAATCAAAGTGAAATACACTGCACGTAACTGAAGCAGTAATCCATCCCTAAGAAGGCTATTCAAATGCACCTAAAGTAGTAAAATCACGCTCATGTAGTTCTTCAATCAGCTTCAATGGAATTTCAGGAGTTCGAAATAGTGCCAAATTCCATTTGCAGTCTATGCCAAGCCATCCTGTAGTGTCTTCTGCAAGAAAATGGGCAAAGAGAAGACATGACGCGGGAGCCTACCGTGGATGCTGTCCTATCGTTGCTGGAGTACTGCGGATGCAGTATTGTAGCTGCTACAGTACCGCAGAAAATATATTGCGAGAGGCCCCAAAATAACCCCGTTTTCCTTTCTTATGCTTTATTTCCTATTATCCTTCATTCTTTTTTAGTATTTTTTTATATATGTGTTGTATTAGGGTTTGTGAATGCAGTTTTTGGTGTGTTTTGTTTAGGACAGCTGCCAACGTCCATTGTTTTCCCCTCGAGGGCTGTATCTAACAGATTGTGTGATGCTCCAGCTGTATCTCTCTCCCGAGGTGGTGATTATGTCCCCCATCACTTTTTGAATCTTACCACATCGCTTACGGCCTCTCTGTCCTTATTGTAGCCGTCCGGACAACTTCATGTAGCTGTTTTCCCTGTAGTTCTCCCCTTCCCCCTGCTTTCCCCTCTCCTACTTTCGCTGTCGCAGCTTGCAAACTCTTCCACTTGCTGTTGACTGCCAGAATCTGCATAGCCACTGTTGTTGTCCTCATCTCGAACCGCCGTGCCATGTCGATATCAGCTACGTGCTTGCTATCTGGAACCTGGGAAACCATCATATTTGCTGTTTTTTGTGTGCTGATCACCTCGTCCACCATCCCACCACCTTTCAACCCTCACCGACCCATCTCCACCACCCCTGATCTAACCCTAGTCACGTATCGTGTGTCGGGTGTGTTGTTATTTCTTATTTTCGTCTAGTTGGTTGTAATTTTCCTTTTAGTATCTGTGTTGTAATAGCCTGATCGACTTTCCAGTAATAATATTTGATTTTTCTATTACGATTTGGGTTAACTACGGTATCAAGACAACCTCACCCTCTCAACATCAAGAAGTTTAGGGAGACTAAAGAAGTCATTATATTTACACTCATTGAAATCATGAATTCCCGGGGCTAAAACTCGATTTTCACTCCTCAAATTTTCGAGAAAGAGATCATTAGAATTGCAACATATAAAAATTAGACACGTATCTTTTATGGAGAACAAACCCATCTCTATACCTATCAATTGATCACCTCCTGATAGCATCTGGTTTTTGGTAACTAAATTGACGATTATATTAATAGCCATCTTGCATGACATGGGAACGTCTAGACGGCTGTTAATCACGTCCCGCGATGGACCCAAGTGTCTGTTACGAACAAAGACTAGTCCAATCAGTCCGGTTTAAGTTGTTTCACCTTTTGGGTGGATTGTCCGGCCCTATCAACGTTTTTTTTTGTTTGGTTTAATTAGATTTAGGATTGTTTTATAGCTCTATATATTTGTTTGCTTTGGATTGTTGGGACAACTTGTTTTTTTTAATTGCATGTTGTTTTTTCCAGATTTCTCACCTTAGAAGTGTTGTATCCTTTATCTTCTTAAGTGGTGTGTCTGTAACTTGATTGGGGAATATGTGGTGGATCCTCCTTGGAGTTTGTGTCACGCCAACATGTCATCAAATGTCTTTTTCTTATTGTTCTCATACAGGAAAGCCACCATCGACAACGTTCTCTTGCTGTTTTTAGTTGAGGCTGTAGCCTTTGACGTCCGCACTCCACTTAGCTAGTGTCGGCCTTGCGTTCTGACTATCTTTCTCACACAAAACAACGATTATCCTCCAATTTATTTCCCAAATCCTGTTTTATCTCAAAACATTTGACCCTTAAACACATTCTAGGAATTCTATAATGATGTCATATGGTATCAAAGCCTGACATATCCTAATTTTTTATGGATATCCTAATTTTTTATGGATTTGTTTTCTCCCCACTCTCAAATCTAGACTTCACATAACCTAACCTAATACCTCCACCAAAAAAATCATCCCTACACCCTCCATACCCTAATTCCAACCGTAAACCACTCCTTATTTGTTAGTTGAAATCCTAATTGGGAGAAAAGTGAAACCATGCCGCTGAGGAGAAACGTGCAAAGAGGTATCTAAAAGCTCATAATAGAAGACATGCAAAGGAAGATCCTTCAATTGCAACAAAGACTTGTCTTTGAGATGAGACAAATTGGATAAATCACCCATAACCATAATGATGACTTGCCAGAGTGAGAGGAAGAAGTTAATATTTTTCATTAGGATGTTTCTAGTGATGAAAAATCAATATCTGATAATTGTCATTGAATACTAGATGAGGGCCATGACTTTGAAGCAAATATCAACCCATCGGATTTTGATGGACATATGAGTTTGCATGAATTTATTGAGTGGTTACAAACAATAGAACAAATTTCTGAATACAAAGACATTCCTAAGGAGAAAAAAAGTTAAATTGGTAGCCATCAAACTAAAAAAAAAGGTCATTGTGGTTGGAAAATTTAAAACACCTTCTCCAACGTGAGGGAAAATGTAAGATTATGACATAGGGAGATGCAACACAAATACATTCCTTTGTATTACGTGCATGAAATGTTTTTAAAACTACACAATTTTCACTAGAGATATACTTCCATGGAGTAGTACACGACAAAATCTGATAAGCTTATACTGAAATGTGAATTAGTGGAGCCAGAGGAACACACATTGATGAGTTATCTAAGAGTATTGAAGTCATTTATCAACAATGTTGTGTAATTGTAGCCTTATTAGTCTATACTTGATGTACATACTCTAGCTTTAAATGTGGAGAAGCGTCATTGTCACCAGGGGACCACACACCTTACACACATGGCTCAATCTTAGGATTAGGCGGCAAGAGTAAATTCATTAGAGCACCTAATCCAGCCCATTGCGAGGTTAAATCAACCCAAGACGAGGAAAAATTGGGTTCTCTTAGCACTCTCAATCATTCTCACTCAAGAAGTACTTTAAGTGCCATGATTTTTAACATAATACTTCTGCTTGTTTAAACAAGAGAACATTTTTCACCGAGCAAAAGGTAGTGGAAGAAACTGACAATGACACAAGAGAAAGCAGAAAATGGGGATTTTAGAGATGAATATTAGCTTTGTGCCGATGAGTGAGAGATGATAGTGATTCGACAAATCTTTTAGACGTAGCCCATGATAGCAATAGAGGTTCTGCTATAACATCTTTGGTACCCATTGTACCGTGAAAGGAAATGTGTGAATACATATTTTTTTAAATAAATGTACACGTAAAGGATAAGAAGGAGGGTTTGATGCATGTTGGGTTGTCGTGGGAAAGATGAGAGGTATGGTGTCAATGGAAGAAGTAGAAATTGCTCGCAAAATCACTTGTGAGGGAGAAAGATGTTTGGTTGTCTCACTAGTCATCATCTTCCTAAGACTTGTAGATGATCACCGTGCTTAATCTAATTTCTCCTTTTTCCTTTTTTTTGGTTTTGGATTATATGTTGTTTCTCTCTCTTGAATTTTACCTTGTGGATATGATGCAAATTGAAGACAACACTTTAAAGAGAGAGGAGGAAATGATGATTGATTTCTTGAAGAAACCGAGAGGTAGGGGAGATTGGCAATTTGGTGTTTCTACAAGAGTGTGGGAGATGCCTTGAGATGTGGTATAGGATGAAACTTACAAGAATCATAGAAGAATACACAAATCTATGAATCAATCTATTTATTCATATAATATAAATAATAGATGATATTTGAATTTTAGCGCTAGGATTAATCACAGTGATGCCAGAGTTAACCCAAACCACAATAGATACTGAAATATATTATTGCTGAAATTCAAAGATTACAACTAGACTCATGCGAAACAAGAAAAACAATGACACTACACGAAAACTAGGGCGGCGTAGGTGGGGTGGTGATGTTGCGGTTAAGGGAGAGTTAGGAGAGGAGGTGTGGCTGTAATAGGGAATAGGAGGTTGGTCGGCGGTATGAGGATGAAAGCAACGGGTGAGAGGGGAAGTGGAGGGGTAACGATGGCTTTGGAGTGAATAGCAGGCAACTAGGGAGCAGGGGGGTGGGTGGGTTGGTTGTAGGAGGAAGTGTGGGGCAACAAATTGCCGTGGATAGCAACAATAACAGGGGATTGGTCGGGTGACAGTGGGGCGACAGGGAGCAGGGGAGTGTAAGGGAGATGAAAACAAGGAGAAAGGAGAAGATTGAACACTAACGGGGAGCAGCGTGAGAATGGGTTGGTTGTAGGAGGAAGTGTGGGGCAACAAATTGCCGTGGATAGCAACAATAACAGGGGATTGGTCGGGTGACAGTGGGGCGACAGGGAGCAGGGGAGTGTAAGGGAGATGAAAACAAGGAGAAAGGAGAAGATTGAACACTAACTCAGAGCAGATACAACTGTAGTATCACCTGTCATCGGACTCAACCCTAGCAAGGGGGAAGAAAACTCCATACAGGAAATCTGAAATTAGAACTCAGCCAAAAACTACCCTAAGCAAGCAAACAAAGAAAATAAAATAGAATAGATGATAAATTAGGAAGGGGAGGCTCTCCCCTTTGAGCGACAACTAAGGAAGAAAGGGTAGAGGATTGGCGGCAGGCTTGAGATGGAAAGGAGACGGGGAAGGAAAGAATGGGAGCTAGCATCCCACCCAATGGAGCTGGAGAAAGAGGCCGGTCCAGGCTCCTGCTGGACCGAGGCCTCTTGCTGAACTGCTAGCTGGTTCAACCAGGCTCATGTTCTCAAATTTAGGCTGATGAATAGTCTCATAAATAACCTTAGGGCATGACTCAATAAGAGAATTGATTAGTAATGATTAGTAATCAAGTTTATTTGTAGAACCTAGATGATCACAAGAATAATCCTAGTACTTTGAATATGCATGAGGATGGAGTTTTTAAATTATTATAGATTACACTTGTGCTTGAAATTTGAATTGACACAAGTTCTTAAGCCATTGGAGGTTGAGAAATTAGTGTATAATATTGTTTTTCTTGAAGGGATGATTTGGGATCAACATGGGTATATGACCATAGGTGAAACCATCTCAGAATTTTTAGACCCAACCAAATACTGATCGGTTATCTTTTAGATTTTTTAATGACTGAGTTGATTTACAAATGACCCTTACATTGGCTTTCTAAATTAGGGGCAAGAGGCCAAATCTCTTAATTGGTTTTCGAGCAAAGCTTTTGAGCCATAAAGCTTGACTCCATAATATTGAGGAAAGCTAAAAGCTAAAAAGTTCGAGTCATGTTTACAAAGCAAAGCATATTGTAATAACTATAAGTTATAAGTAATAAAAATAAATAATATCAATAATAATAATAATAATAATAATAATAATCATCATAATAATAATAATTGAATTGGAGTATCTCTATCATTACAACTTCATAGTCGTATGCCCCTTTTCGAACCAATGAAATCGGGAGAGGGGGGGCATGAACAAAGAGATTGAGAGAGAAATAAGACAAGAAAGGAAGGAAATTATTGCTTGTGCGTGGGAGGCGACACTGTGCCCTAGCCAAAGAAAGGAAAAGTTGAAGTCGTCGTTTGCTATGAGTTTGCCTGGGGTTGTTGAAGCCGACGCTGTGCCATGTCGGCGTGTGCGAAGGAGAGTCGGGTCACCGTGGGGATTGAAGTCGAGCCATGCTTGAAGGAAAAAGAACTTAGACGATGAAGAAGAGTGGTTCGAGTGGCTCTACATGCACGGGTTAGGGCTACCAAGCTTTTGGTAAGATAAAATTAGATTTTATTATAATTAAATTTATGAATTTTGAACATAATAAATATAATTTATTATTTAAATGTTAATTGTAAGTGTATTTGATATTAGGATCCAGGCTATTAAAATCCCGAATTGCAGGGAGATGGAAATCCATATTTGTGCGAAAGAGATTGGGTTAATCGAGATAAATGTTAGGGTTTATTTATTTAATTTATAAATCATGTATATATGTATTAAAATATTAATTATGTGTTTAATTAAATGTGATTTAAGCTGTAGAAGTTCAGTTTGGAGGCAGAAGAAAGTTGTGACATTAAAGTTGAGTGCTTATTTTTCATATATATATATATATTAATATTTATTTAATGAAAAATCGTTTTAATGCTTTAGACAATTATTTTTATAATTATATACTTGTTGTAAGTTTAAGAGTTAAAGGAAGGGAAATGGGAAAATGAAAAATGATTGGTCAATGTCTTTAAATGGAGGTAATCAAATGATGTAATATCTTATTTCTATTGAACGAGTGAATAGAATTCAGTTATATAATATCTTATTTCTACTTTTGTCTTGTCTAATTATAATTTTGAAGGTGTTATCAGGGCTGTTAACGTTCTATTTCTTTTGAGATTGAAAGGCCCTTCAATGTAGAGTTTCTCCTCCATGCCATCGATTTGAGGAGGGTCAAATTAGGTTGCGGTTTGGGTTTGAGTTTGTATTGAAATTAAGCATACACAAAATTGACTTAACTGAGCATGACCCAATTTCTACCTCGAGTTACTTGAGATTAAAATGAAGACAACCGTAGTACGGGATGAAGACTTCAAGTTCTACTTCACAGGATCTTGCTCGGCTTTTATTTGATGTCTTCAAATCCAGGTTGAACATGGTTTTCAACCATGTTCCATGATTTTCAACCATGTTTCAACTCGAGGAGAGTTAGAAGGTATATTAAGAAAAATTTATTTCTGTTAGAAGTTATCAATATTAGATTTATTTCCTAATATAACTTTATTTATTTTTCTATTTTAGGTTTTCTCATTTTACGTTGATCATTTGTGTACTTAGTTGAGGTCAATTTTATATAATTGAGAGACTACAATGGGGATAAATTTTTATCATAATTTTTATATGAGAGCCATTTTGGATTAATTTTGTATATTCAAGAGACTAAATTGGAGAAACTTGATATCTTGAGACACAGATAGTCAGGGATTATTTTTAGAATATTTTATTTAGTTAAATTTTAAGTTTCATAAATGTAACCCATCATGTTGTAGTTTATATGTATATACTTATGTGTGTGTGTGTATATATATATATATATATATATATATATATATATTAATATTTATTTAATAAAAAATCGCTTTAATGCTTTAGACAATTATTTTTATAATTATATACTTGTTGTAAGTTTAAGAGTTAAAGGAAGGGAAATGGGAAAATGAAAAATGATTGGTCAATGTCTTTAAATGGAGGTAATCAAATGATGTAATATCTTATTTCTATTGAATGAGTGAATAGAATTCAGTTATATAATATCTTATTTCTACTTTTGTCTTGTCTAATTATAATTTTGAAGTTGTTATCAGGGCTGTTAACGTTCTATTTCTTTTGAGATTGAAAGGCCCTTCAATGTAGAGTTTCTCCTCCATGCCATTGATTTGAGGAGGGTCAAATTAGGTTGCGGTTTGGGTTTGAGTTTGTATTGAAATTAACCATACACAAAATTGACACCCAATTTCTACCTTTCTGAATTGAACTCGACTCACTTAATCTGTTTAACATAAGGCATAACAACTTTATGGATCAAATTTGGGTAAAGTTTAATTCAATGTTGAGTTGGCAGGTTAATTTTTAGTTGGTGGTTTTGGGTCAATTTTAGGTTCACGGGTTAACTTGAACCCAATTCAAAAAATTAAATGGGTTTGGATTCTAGACCGAACATGCTTAAAAATTAATTGGGTCGACTCAAATCTGAGTATTTGAGTCGGTTCATGTTGGATTGATGTGTCAGACCAAGTTTAGACAGCTCTAATCGGGACCTTTAGTAACACACTAAAAGTTAATCTTCTTCCATCAAAGTGGTGAAATTATATATGAATGATTTTCTTGGATTGAAGGCGCTACAGAGAAGATGGGGATTACTGCCACAGAGAAGTTATTGATTAAGAAGCTAGCAATTAGTTGGAAATCAACTTATAAAATGGAAAATCTTGATCCAAAACATATAAAATCAATGATGAAATATTTGTTGAAAGTTCCTAAAGTGAACCAACAACAAAGTTGCAATAAATCATTCCTCCCGGTTTCAGCCATTTTGATAACAATCTATTGGTAAAAGCTTATTTTTGAACATCATTGATATAAAATTTGGTTGCTCAAAAAAGTAAGTTGTCAAATGCCATTTGCAAACAAGAAAACTGCTACTTAGATGGTAGATTCATGAGCTTCAGATCATATGTAAGAGATGATAATGCCTTTCACAATTACATCACATGCTATGAAAATTATGTCCAGTTTGCATATGGGTCATTTTCAAAAGTGTTTTGGAATAGGTTCTATAATTCTCTCAAGAAATCTGACACCCATCTCTATGCTTATATTGCTTCACCTAGATTTTAATTTATTATCAATTAGTAAACTATAGACAAGAACTGTGTTGTTAATTTTTCATCTAATTTTCATAAAGGTTGCATGAACTTGGGAGGATGATTGGTAGTGTAGATATTTTTCTAAGACCTATACCCTTTAAAGATTGATTATTCAAGTAAGGTATGAGCTTAAACAACTAATCGTGTACCCACCAAAATCACAACTTCAAATTCTAAACACACTTTAAATAATGGCATTAATGTTTAGCTTTGACACTATCTCCTAAGATACCCAAAATTTAGTTACTTTGAAGAATTAATTGCTTTGTGTTCACCAATAAAATTTCAAAGAACTTTCAATTGCCATCTAACTAAACACGCTCACTTCATATTACTATGAAATCTACAAATCTTCCCAACCTTTTGTTTTAGCCTATAGTGATGTGTGGGACTGAAGGAAGCGAGGAGGATTGGTTCTTGAAGAAACCAAGAGAGAGGGAATATCATCAATTTGCTGTTTCCCTAGGAGTAACGGAGAGACATCAAGAAGCGTGCACAATAGGTGAGGGGCTGGGATGTAATGAAGAATATAGTATAATAAAGAGATCTTGGTGGGTAGAGGGAACAAATGAGAGAGGCTAATTAAAAGAGGAGAGAAAATGTTAGTTCATGTGCAATTCATTGATTGATAATTCAAATGCTATCATTAAAATCACTATTTATAAAAGTTGGGTCATGTTTGAAATCAAATTAATTTAAAGTTTATGATAAAACCTATTAAGTGCGTTGATTCAGCATTTTTCCTTATAATCCATATCATAGTGATAACTCTTCATTGGATTGATTCTTTTGCTAACCTGTAACTTTTCTATCCTCTCTTTTTTGGCACTAACACCTCTTTTGCCTTAGAGCCCATCAAACTTCTGATACTGTCGCCTGTTTGCTTTGGTGTTTTTCTAATGGTTTTCTTTCAGTAGCCATCTCTCATTTCAATTTCCTCTTATAGGTATCGAGACTCTTTTAACTGGTGGTAAATCTAGGGTTTTTCTTTTTAATGCGGGAATTGATTTGTTTGCTAAACCTTTCTGTTTCCTCTTGATCTCTTACCTTATGGTTTTTGGATCCTAGAAATGTGTTGCCTTGCTTGCATAACGAAAAAATGATTGATACCGGAGTTAACCCAAGCCATAATAGGAATAAAAAATATTATTACTAAAAGTAAAAGCAAATAGACGGTTCAGTGTGGTTCAGTGCGGTTCGGTGCGAGGGTTTTTTGGGCCAATCAGAACTGGACGTCAGGCTAGTTCACAGTCCAGTCGGCCGGTCTGGCCTGATTTTCTAAACGTTGCTTATAAGTTTATAAATGATATTGCTCTGGTCTCCTGACTGAGGATGTCGTTCCCTTAAACTCTAAGGAAAAACATGACTGATGAAACTTCTAAAGACATAATTAAAAGTGTGATTGAGTTTGCTTTTTGGCTGTCATTTCACCTTTATAATTTTCTGTTGGTTCCGACTCTGTGTATCGACTTCTGATCTTACTTATGTGCCATGATCCTAGCAGTTCCTAATTGTGTATCAGCATGAGTTGTCTCATTTGAAATCTGCGGGTAATGAACTCTTACCTCGTCGTTTATTTCCATACTCTTCCTTGAAGGTTCCGGGCCTTTCTCTGACTGTTCTTCTCTACTTAATAATGAATTTATAGTTAAATTTAAGAAGAAACTGTAGAAGCATGCTGTGGCCTGCCTTGGTTCTTGTACGACCAGTCTGGTTAAGAAGTTAAAAGTTCTGTGCAGTTCTGAATATTGTTGAACAACTCCTATGAATGCTTTGGCTGGACAGTCATGATGAGGAGGTGATAACTATTATAAAGGCTAGCCACTTTTTTTTTAAGTTTCAAAATTTTATTACCAATCAGTGAACTACTACATAAAAAAATAATTAATATCCATCAAAATTGAGAGTAGCTGGTCCTCGTTCAAATTCTAACTCAATATAGGATACCCAACTCATGGGGAGAAATATGGGCCCATGGCAGTGGCAGATTTGGGGCAACGGAGGAATACTTTTTTTTTTAAATTTCCAATCGTAGCTAAAGCATTTTGTTCATTAATCCGCAGATTTGGGGCAACGGAGGAATACTTTTTTTTTTAGATTTCCAATCGTTAGGAGAACACAAGCTAAAGCATTTTGTTCATTAATCCGGACAAGCTAATAATAGACTCTTGAGATTGCACAGAGCAACACAAGCTGATACATATATATATATATCCATACAGAAGAACTGAAATCTAGTGCTTAGGTAGCAATCATTCTGTCTCTCTGTTCTCAAGTACAACACTTTTTTCTTGTCTTTCTGTCGCATTCAGATAAACTTGTCGAGTTCTTCCCAACATTCATATAATTAGCTCCTGTTCAATACTAAATTCCAATTTCTTTAAATAGATATCATCTTGTTCCGTGTTTTATTGAGTGGAGCGCCAAAATATTCCCCAGATTATTTATATGGGATCATTTTAGTCCTAAAGTTTAAAAAAGCACTAAATTAGTTCTCATACTCTTTTAATATTGAGCTAAAATAGTCCTATTTTTGCCCCTCATTAAAAGAGTTTGGGGACTAAATGGACACTGTACTCTTTTAATATTGAGCTAAAATAGTCCTATTTTTTGCCCCTCATTAAAATAGTCCTCTTTTAAAAGCTATTCACACACAAATCACTCAAATCTTTAATATGAAAAATTATTCCATCAGGACACCAGACTTAAAATTTGCATCCGGAGTCCAGTGGACACTTGCCACATGGCGAGTGGGCTCCATCCCTCTATAATACCTATTCAATCAATGTATTACAGTGGGACCCACTTGTCACGTGGCAAGTGCTCACTATACCGTGCGTCCGGTGCCCTGATGGAATAATCTCTCTACAATTTTATAGCCGGGGACTATAATGGACCCCCACAAAAAGTCAAGAGGATCTTTTTTTGTCTCTTTTCTTGAGCATTATCTATGTCCTTACCATCTGTCTGTCCATTTGCATCTTTACAGAGAGCTCACGGTATAACCGTTGCAGGGGAGCAAATAGTTTCTTAAGAACAGAGATAATCTAAGCCAAGCAGTACGCTGTTGAAGATTACATTACATCTGGAGTTATAGTATTTATCTCACTAACCTTTCACATCAGAGAAACTTGTAAATGGGAAGCATTAAAAAAGGAAAAAAAAAACAAAAAAAAAATTGTAAATGGGAAGCATTAAAAAAGGAAAAAAAAAAAAACAAAAAAAAAAATTTGAAAGTTGAAAGGTCAAGGTGGGGATCTATTGTATTTATCCAATGTGCATAGAAAGATGTCACTCTCTCCAAATGTTTTGGAGAAGCGGCGGCGGTAATGTAAATATTATTGTTATTATTATATTTTTTTAGTATATAGAAGCTTTTATGAAGGATTAGAAGAAGAAAAAGGATGGGGGCATTTGCAGACATACCACATAATTTTTATATATTTACATATCTAACACTTAAACTTTATGTTTAGATGCATAATAAATATCACTCTTGATAATTTTTTGAAAGTGAAATTTACTTTATGCAAATATTTATAACATCAAAGTGTTATAAATGTAAATATCGAATTTTAGGTGTTGGATATATTATTACATGAGAATTGTCTGGAATCTAATGTGATTTTGTTAGAAAGATTGGATTTTTTTTCTGCATCTTTTTCGTAGATTCTGATTCATTTAGAATCTCTAAATAAAGTTTCAGAAACTGAGCTCAGTAAAGTGCTGAAATAAAAAATTATGATTCGAAATTCCTAAATTGAAATTGAATATGAATCTGATTGGGGGTGTTTGTTTGACGAAAAATTATTCCATACGGACACTGCATGGTGTCTGATCTCCACCGTCGATCCTCGCAAAGATGTATTTTAATGGGCCCTAATTTTAGCTTTTATTTATTTTTTTTAAATTTTTATTGCGGTGATCGACGGCGGAGATCGGACACCTGTATTCTATTGTTTTTTTGTATTTTTATTAGGGGGGTTTCATACGAACACTACAACTCTTATATATTTACAAATCTAACATCTACAGTTTACTCTTTGTATTTGTATCACTTGATTTTTTTTTTAATATCACATTAATAATAATATTATTTTACACACTTTCATGTATTGGTAAGATGTTATACATGTAAAAATTAAAATTACTACAACTCTTATATATTTACAAATCTAACATCTAAAGTTTACTCTTTGTATTTGTACCACTTGATTTTTTTTAATATCACATTAATAATATTATTATTTTACACACTTTCATGTATTGGTAAGGTGTCATATATGTAAAAAATTAAAATATAGGAGTTAGATATGTAAATGCGAGAATAAAGTGGTTTGCATGTAAAAGCTCCAAATCGTTATCCTGCATTGATTTTAAATATAATCAAATAATTTTGAATATTTAAAATGAAATACATTTATTTTACATGAAACACAATGCAATTATGAATATTTGCAACAAAAAGCCCCAGTTTGAAGGAAAAATATTACATCAGGACTCCTAACGTAAAAATACATTCATAGTCCACTGATATGAGGATACGTGGCTTCAAGGAAACACACGCGTTTTCCTGTGATTCGGCCCGTTAACACAGGAGAATATTCATTTTCACGCTATTCATGTGTTATTGTGGTGGTATCGATGCGTTATGTTATTATAACACCGAGAATATTCCCAAAACATAATAACACATTAATATCACCACAATAACACTTAAATAATGCTGAATAACACGGGGAAAATATTCCTCTGCGCTAAAACGATTTTTTTTTTAATTTTTCTGTCACCTCCACGTGTCCGCATATCAGTGGACTCTGAATATAACTCTACATTAAGAGTTCTGATGTAATATTTTTCCCAGTTAAAAAAAGATTATTTTGATTTTTGAGTCCGACTGAAATTATTATACATATTTGTTAAATACAGGGCACCTCTCGTTATTTCGAAGTTTATGAATCCCTTAAAATCATTAAAAACCCTCAAAAATTTATTTTATGAAATCATTGATGAGACAGAGCACAGAGCTTCTGACCATAATACTAAAATGAGCATTGGATTTGTAGAGTTGAAAAAATTAAGAATGGTTTACATACATATCTCTCTCTTCTTATGCATTTACATATCTAGCACCTAAACCTATGCATGAAGTGATATTTTTCTAGTGATACTAAAGATTTGGATGATATAAGTGTTAGATATAAATAGATTAGAACTGATTGGCATCTTTATAAATGCTTCAATAATTAAACTTTAGCGATTAAAGACACCTAAAAAGTTCAATTTGAATAATTGAATTGTCTAAGAAAGTTGTTAGAGCTTTTATGTCACTTAAGTCACTATCACATATGTTTTCAACATTCCCATCATAAAACTATCATCACATGGGAATACATCATCTATTTACTAATAAGAAAGATTCACATACATACCAGTCAATTCCTATATATCTTACATATATGACCCCAAAAACTTCAATTTTTGCATGCATATCACCTTACATATGCATGAAAATGCATGTTTGGCTTTTTAAGAGTTAACATGGTGATATGTTTGAAGTGATATGAAAAATTTGGGTGGCATAAATATGAAAAAGCAAAGTTTAGGTGCTGATATGTAAACACATAGGAATTGCATGGCTTAAAATTACAGGTCACAAACCATTTTGGCCAATTGTAGCCATGTGGTTCACAAGTACAAATCACTACCACCTCCCTATACAAAGAAATAATTTCTGTAATATCTTCCCACAAAAGATATGTAAACACATAGGAATTGCATGGCTTAAAATATCAGGTCACAAACCATTTTGGCCAACTGTAGCCATGTGGTTCACAAGTATAAATCACTACCACCTCCCTGTACAAAGAAACAATTTCTGTAATATCTTCCCACAAAATTTGGAATATAAGTAATAAACAGTTTGAAATTAAAAAAAAAAAGGATTTTCACAGTATATAATGGCCCAGAACCCAGAGTTTCAGACTGTTTATCTACAGTACTAACCCTTCGTTCTCCCTACAAGTGCCAAGATAATCTACTTGGGTTCCCATGGAAACCATTATCAATCAACTCAAACAGAAGAGCATGTTGCTATGAATGTTTGATGCTTAACTGTTGCATGAGCCTGAGTTAATGTTACCTGGTTGGGATCCCTCCAAAGCTAACCATCAGTTTATTTTACAGAATTCTAACTCTGTTGATGCATCAATAAATATTCTTCTGCCAGCCATATAAATGGTGAAATCAGTTACTGGTTGATATCTAACTTTTTCTTTTATCTGTGTATATTCCTAATCTAAGTGTTAAATACTTTAAGTAGAATGAGGCTGAAGTCTAAAACATCGAGGTGCTTTTGGGTGTAGAGGTTATAATTTCATCAGAAACTCCAACCAAAGTTAAGTGTGCTCGTGCGGGAGCACTTTTGGGATGGGTGACCTTATAAAATGTTACACCAATAGGACAAAATCGTGAGGCATTAGGCCAAAGCGGACAATATCTCGATGGGTGAGAGTTCAAGCTGTTACACCAAGTTTCTCCATGCAGCTCTGGTCATTTCCCCACCAAGCCAAAATCATCTCTTCAGTCAAATTATCCAGAATCTCGAATATCCACTCCGACCATGGGTGCAAATTGTCACCAGCAATAAAAGAATGCATCTCACTGTTCACTTCAATCCAGCTACAACCAGGTTCTTTCTTCATCGTACTCCTCCTCATCAACTTTCTCATCTCTGAAACTCCATCCCATCTCCCAACCTCTGCATATATGTTAGATAACAGAATACATGCTGATGAATCATCAGGCTCCAACAACAGTATTTTCTTCAAAGCTAGCTCTCCTATCTCCAAGTTTCTGTGGACCTTACAAGCGCTTAATAGAGCCCTCCATATGACTGCATCAGCTTCATATGCCATACCATTGATAACATCCAATGCCTCATGCACGCCTTTGGAACGCCCCAACAGGTCCACCATACAAGAGTAGTGCTCCAGCTCTGGTTCTAAATTGTAGAGCTCATTCATGGATTCAAAGTGGCGAAGGCCTTCATCAACCAATCCCACATGCCCGCAAGCCCTAAGAACTGCAATGAAAGTTGCATGGTTGGGTGCAATGTTCTCCATTTTCATCCTCTCGAACATGCTGAGTGCCTCGAATCCAAATCCATGATTTGCATAACCAGATATTATGGCATTCCATGAGACGAAGTCTCTTTCTGGCGTCTTTTCGAAGATGAGGAGAGAGTCCTGCATGTTCCCACATTTGGCGTACATGTCCACGAGAGTGCTTGAGATGAACACATCTTTGTGCATCTCCTGCTTGAGCAACTGAGAATGGATTTGCTTTCCCAAGCTCATCATGGCTAGATTGGCGCATGTGTCAAGAATTGTAGCATAGGTGAAATTATCAGGCTGCAGACCAAATTCCAACATTTGGCTGAAGAATTTCTGAGCTTCCTCGCTTCTTTTCTGCAAGGAAAATCCTGAGATTATGGTGTTCCATGATACCATTGTTTGGCTCTCTATCCTGCCATGGAGTATTTGTGCTTCCTCCAACATTCCACATTTGCAGTACATGTCAATGAGTGCACTTCCAACAAAGGAATCAGAACCAAGTCCCGACTTAATTATCCTGCCATGGATTGGAACTCCATAATCCAGCGACTGTTTCGCCGCACAAGCTTTAAGAATGCTGCCATAGGTGAAAACATCTGGCTCCAAACGGCAATGCAGCATTTGATTTAAGTGTGAAAATATCTCTCCGTAAATTCCATTCTGTTCAAGTGCTGTGATAATGGCATTCCAGGAGACCAAATCTCTCTGTTCCATCTCTTGAAAAACATTACAAGCACTCATCAAATCTCTGCACTTCCCATACATGTCCAACATCGCATTCATCACACAAACATTCAACACATGGCTGGTTTTGACAGCCAAGCAATGAACTTGCATGCCTTGCAAGCATGTTTTCGCTTCTGCACAGGCACTAAGAACAGCAGATAAGCTGATTTCATCGGCCAGAATGCATGAAATATTCATGAATTTGAACAAGTTCAGAGCTTCAATTCCTTCCTCGTTTCTAGCAAACCCAACAAGCATGGCATTACAAGTCTGCAGGCTACGGTCAGGAAGCTCCCAAAATATTCTCATGGCGTCGCCCAAACTGTCGCATTTAGAATACATATCAAGAGTAGCGGTCCCAACAACGACATCTGCCATGAAATTATTCTTCATTGCATGGCCGTGAAGCTGTTTTCCGATCTCTAGAGAAGGCAATCCTGCACAAGTTCGGAAGAGGCTTGCGTAGGATGACTGACTCACTCCTATTCCTTCTCTCTGCATCTCAAGAAACAGATCAAGCCCCACCATGAAACGCTCATTCTGAGCACAACCCGCAATAATGGCGCTCCAGGAGACCCAGTTCCTTCGTGGCATTTCACGGAAGAAGAAAAGGGAATCAGCCAAGCTTCCACATTTAGCATACATGTCAACAAGTGCGCTTCCTGCCACCACATCTAAAGCCAAAGCCTTTTTAACCGCAAGCCCATGAATTTGAGCTCCCATTTCATATTCATTCAAAGTAGAGATCAACTTCAGAACTAATGAAAAGGTTATATGATCTGGCTCCACGCCCATCTTCATCATCTCCAAGAAAAGTTCAACAGCCTCGTTCAAGTTTCCATTTTTCAGGCACCCTGAAATCATGGAGTTCCATGAGATAACATCACAGCCAGGCATAACTCTGAATAAATACCGCGCCTCACGCATCAAACCACTCTCTACGTAACCAGATATTATAGCGTTCCATGACACGACATCCCTGTCAGGCATTCCGTCGAACACTTTGCACGCAGAGTTCAAATCTATGCACCGAATGTACATTTGAAGAAGACAGTTTGCAACGAAGGTGGTCGGAATGAATCCATGTATAATCATTTGCGCGTGAGTTTGCCGTCCGGTTCTCAGATTCCGAAGCTCCGAGCAGTCCTGGAAGATGCGGGAAAAGCACATTTTAGCTGAAGTTGAAGCGCAGGGTTGGGAACTGGAGAAGGAAGAGAAGAAGAGTGGTATAGGATGAGATGCTGAAGTTGGTGTCGTTGGGAAGAAAAGCTTGTTTATGCCGACGAAGAAAGATGATATGGCAGATCTGGTAAGTGGTAAGAGAAGGCCACCAATCAACATTCCATTAGGTGTCTGCTTCTTCAAAAGATGGTTCGAATCGGTTCGCTCATTCTAGAGCTACTATTTGTGCGTGGAGATAGGCAGGTGCCCTCTATATTCTAGAGCTACTATTTGTGCGTGGAGATAGGCAGATGCCCTCTATTTTCTTTTGCTTGCGTGCGTGCGTGCGTGCGTGCGTGCTCAGTAGGGTGTGTGTGTGTGTGTGTTCAATAGGATTTGACCTTCATCTACTAGTTTTTTTATGCATTCATTCGGTTTCAAAGGGATTCTAACATTGATGGAGTTCTTTCTATGTGGTTTCGAGGTCTATCAAGAGATATATGAACACAAGTGACTTTTATACTGCTATGGTATATGTTTTTCTTACTTGTCTTTGGTTTGGAGTCTATCATGAGATATATGAACACAAGTGACTTTTATACTGCTATGGTTTTCAATATATATGAGTTTAGGATGAGAGTAAGCAAGTTCTTTCTTTTTTTTTGTCATATGACCTTAAGTGCTCTTTTGGAGGGTCTTTGTGTCAAAAGACTTCGTGATATATACGAGTTCGAGTATTAGTTGATTAAAGACAACCAATATACATTTATTTTTATGACTTTTACCACTACAATGAAATATTATTCATTAATTTATATTTAAGAACTCATTGATAACATTATTGTTGTCTTATTATTACACTTAATATTTATTTTTTTTTATAACTATGTCATTGCCATGAACTTTGTCATTGCCATATTAATAGAAGCTAGTTTTATGTGTTAAAGTTTAATTTGTGAGGAAATTTGAGTTCAAAGACTTTTACTGCCTCACAAAGCCTTTTACTGCCTCAAGAGTCATATGTTGTAACTTTGGATTACAATATTGATGATAACCCAACAATGAAAGAAAATTTTATCTGTGTGCGCGCGCGTGCGTGTGTGCGCGCGCGTGCGCGTGTTTGTGTTCAATAGGATTTGACCTTCCTCCACTAGTTTTTTTATGCATTCATTCGATTTCAAAGGGATTTTAACATTGATGGAGTTGTTTCTATGTGGTTTCGAGGTCTATCAAGAGATATATGAACACAAGTGACTTTTATACTGCTATGGTATATGTTTTTCTTACTTGTCTTTGGTTTGGAGTCTATCATGAGATATATGAACACAAGTGGCTTTTATACTGCTATGGTTTTCAATATATATGAGTTTAGAATGAGAGTAAGCAAGTTCTTTCTTTTTTTTTTGTCATATGACCTTAGGTGCTCTTTTGGAGGGTCTTTGTGTCGAAAGGCTTCGTGATATATACGAGTTTGAGTATTAGTTGGTTAAAGACAACCAATATACATTTATTTTTAGGACTTTTATCACTACAATGAAATATTATTCATTAATTTATATTTAAGAACTCATTTGATAACATTATTGTTGTATTATTATTACACTTAATATTTACTTTTTTTTTATAACTTTGTCATTGCCATATTAATAGAAGCTAGTTTTATGTGTTAAAGTTTAATTTGTGAGGAAATTTGAGTTCAAAGACTTTTACTGCCTCAAGAGTCATATGTTGTAACTTTGGATTACAATATTGTGTATTTACATCATGGTGATAACCCAACAATGAAAGAAAATTTTATAGGTGCCCCATAAATAGGTCAACGGAGGACTACGACTTTTTAGATAGGATGATAAATTCGAGGAGTCTACTTCAAGTAGTGACAATGCGTGGAGAATAGTTTAAGAAATAAATAACATTACTTACTAATATTATATAACTATTTATATAACAATATATTACATATATTATTTATATAATACTATATTATATATATTTATGTCTAAGTTTAAATCATAACACCTCATGTGGCAATGTGATTAGTGTCTTTTTTTGTATAGATTTGATCCAGGTT
>NW_018164844.1:2100772-2101503 GCF_001263595.1 Phalaenopsis equestris | reverse complement strand
TGAGTTTTTTTGCTACCAAATTCCCAGCCATATATGGATCGGCTCGAATTATTTTTTATTTATAAAAATTATAGATAATTCTAAATAAAATTGAACACAACGAGTGAGTTACGAGTCGCTTTCAAGCTGGAACGGATCTAAATAAATCAATTTGAGACATCTTGTTTCTATTTTGAGAGGGACTGAGCCAATTTTGAGCTAGAATGGATCCAAATAAGTCAAATTTGAGCCATCTCGTTTTGATTTTGAGCCGGATCGAGCTTGATTCAATTTCGAGGCGAGCTGGCTTGACAGCGAACATAACAAGTCATGAGTCAAATTTGATCGATCCGAACGCAATCAATTTGCGCCGAGTTCAGTCACTTGTTCAAGACCCTACTTGGATCTAACCCAAAATAAAATAAAATAAAATAATCACTAAGAAAGTATCTGTGGGACGACTATTATTTCAGCATAGCATTAGTTCTTAATGGCAGAATCAGAAATTTAAGATATGAAATAGCGAAGCAATTAAACATTAAAAATTTAATTTTAAAAAATTTAAAATTATTAGAAAAATTAGTATTTAATTAGAAATATAATTAACAGTAAATTATTATAAAATATTCAAATTTAAGAGAAAAATTTTCACACCTGATCCAATAAGTTATGATGATGATTACATTTAGGGATGTAAAAACGGTTCGTTGTTCGCGGACAACTCGTGTTCAGCTCGTTCGCTAAGTTAACGA
>NW_018164844.1:2100410-2100672 GCF_001263595.1 Phalaenopsis equestris | reverse complement strand
GAATTGAAAATGTCAGCAATAACTTAATTCGTTTACCTTTCCACTCAAATGATTAAACATTACAAGGACAGTCATAGATTGCCCCCATATCATACTACCAAGGTCGACCCAGAATGAGGTGGCAAACTCCCATATCTAGGACATCCCATAGAAACTTGCAAACAAAGTGTTTGCCAATGAAAAAAGGTACCTCGACACATTTCCAAAACATTTACATTCATATCTATAACCTCTTTCATATCAAATGAAAAATACAACCTTT
>NW_018164844.1:2085525-2100310 GCF_001263595.1 Phalaenopsis equestris | reverse complement strand
ACATGATCTAGCTCAGTCAAAGTGATGAACAATGTACGTATAAGTACATAGGTTCACTCTTCTCATGAATCAGAAAAAATGAAATTATAAAATAGATAATAACATATGTACAATAGTTGTTTAGTTATAATAGTTATTATTATGTTATAATAGTTTGACCAAATGCTATAGATAGTGATTGTAGTTTGCGACTGTAATAGCAGCAGTTGGTTACAGATGTTAGTCGGCCACAAATGTCATAGTTGGTGGCTACAAGGACAACATTTTATCATAAAAGCTAGTGTCTATGTCTACAACAACGACAGTTGTCCAAATAATGTCATTATTAAAAACTGTAACAGTTGTAGTTGGTCACAAAAATAGTAGTTGTTTACTACAAAAGTAGTAGTTGGTCTTAAAATCTGCAATCTCTACAATAACGTCTGTTAAACATAGATGTCATAGTTAGAGATTATAATTGCAGTAGTTCATCACAAAAGTCATAGCTGGTGATTATAAATATAGTTGTTGGCCATATTATATATAGTCGGTGGGTCCAATAGCAACAGCTAATCACAAAGGATGTAATTAGAAACTCTAATAGTAGTAGTTGGTCATAAAGACCATAGTTAGTTATTAAAACAATAGTCGGATAACAATAGTTGCAAGCAAAAGTCATCAGACGCTAGTGATTGACAATGACTGATGGTGAAGGCTAACAGTGGTCAACGGTGATCAACGATTATAGATGCTGGTGGTTATTCGTCATATATTTAATACATGTGTTAGAAGCAACAATTGTATTTGAAATACAAAAGTTGCAAACAATGATCACCAGTGGCTAGCCGTTGCTGGTGATAGCTAACCATCGTTGATGGTTGCTAACAGGTGGTTGTCGATAGAGGTTGACAAGTATCACCTAGATTAGACACAACAACCATATTTAAAATACAATAGTTACGAACATGGGTTGACGACAACTGATGGTTTGTAGCTGCAGGCGTTGACAGTTGACAGTTGACGGTGGCTGACGAGTGGTGGTCTGCGGCTATAGAGGCTGGTGTTTATCATCGATTCTTCTCTCCAGAATAAGCTTTAGCATTTCTCTTTTTCTTTTCCTCCTCTCAAGTAAAGAGAGGGGACATATTTATACTTTTTTTTAGGGGCATCTTGGTGTTTTGGCACATAAATTCTCTAATCACTTGATAGGATGGTTTGTGTTAACACCACTTGATCATAGATGGTTCATTAAGGATTTTGGTGCCCTAATGGCCACAAAATTTAACAATCTTAGGCAGATTGTATTCCCCCATCGAGACGCTTGATCGACTATAAATTTGCAGATCTTTTAGTTCAATTGATTATTCAATTGACAATCAAAGCCTTCGATTGTGCTTCAGTGGCTTGAATTGGACTTGATTAGATTTGAATTGTAACAATTTTGTCATCATTAGATTTTTAATGTCGAGATGGTCAATTCGATTATATATTTGTTGAAATCGGTGCATGTGTGATCTTGAATTTGAAGTTGGAAGATTTCTTATTGAAAAATGTCTCGAGATTCGTGTTTGAAAATTTATTCTCTGCATGCCAAATTTAAAATTATTTTAGTTGAAATAACATGTAAACAAAGTGACATCTGTTACATCAAACTATATAATTTTGGAATATATGAATATTTTAATTAGATTATATTTAAATCTATACAAAAAATTAATTGGCCTGAAGGTAGATTATTTTTTGTCAGATTATACATATACATTTTAGAAAACATGTGATTATTTCTTATTATTCATGCATCCAATAAGTCAATCCAAAGAAAGACATATTATTGACATAATTTATTATCAATATTTATTAAGTATAATTTATGTTAAAAGAAAAAAAAATTATAATGTTGAGGTATTGTTTGTGAGCCCATCTTAATTATTACATGATGAGCATGTATATTATTTATAACTTATTAACATAGAAATGATAATTTTGTTAATTAGGCTTATTTTTTTTATTCTTTTCATTCAATGTTTCTTATATATTTGTCAATTTAAAATGTTAAATAGAAAGAAAATATCACCACAGCTCTTTGGTACATGGATCTTGATTATGCGGTTTGGACTGACCGTTCTTCCGCCCTTACTGCAGAAAACACTCTTGAATAAAAGGACTTATTTTGAAAGTGCGAGCGTTCTAACCATAGGAGTCTTATGATCATGAATTAGTCTATTTCGAAAACCATTAGAAGTGCAATTCCTGAAGAGGAATGTGATAAAAATTTTCTAAGCTGAAAAACAAATTGTTTCATTGCTTATGAAAAGGTTGAAATAAGGAATATACATAGTAAACTATTTCGAAAGCGGTATAAAGATAATGACAAACATATAGGAGTACGTTATGAAAATGTCTAATTTTGTTATTATATTGATGACATTAATGTTTGAATTATCTGATGACATTCTTCTGCACCAAGTCTTGATCTCTCTTCCCGCCCAATTTAATTATTTCAAGATAAGTTGTAATACTGAGAAGAAAAAATTGATTCTTAATTCATTGCTCATTGAGTGTGAGATGAAGAGGTTAAACCAAGATAAGAGTGAAAGTGTTCATTTTTCAACTTTCCCTCGTGTCATTGTTGCTAAGAGAAATATGACTTATAAGAGAAATAGAGCTAAAAAAAAGAGATTTTATAGCATAAGATGCATCAATAATGTGATATTATTACCATATTTTTCATTTGCAAGAAAAGTGGTCGAAAGTGGTCATATATTTCTTTTACATAATTTTATAAGATCACAATCTAGATGTGGTACATTATTTGAGATGTACAAAAATGAAAATTTTATTGTTGACAGAGAAAAAGGATCTACATTAACTCCTGCTTCACAAAGTGCTATTAAAGTTGATGTTTTTCAATTTCAGTTGCAGTACATGTATTTTTTCCAGACCATGTTGCCAGAGAACTTTGGAGCCACCGACATCACTAAATATACTAATTAATTTGTAAAAATATTTATGTTTATCTTACAATGTTATTAATGTAATGTTGACTTTATTTTATTTTGGGATAAAATATCATTCGCCTTATTATTGGATGTATAAGATGTTATTTTATTGCGAAATAGTATGTTAAAAGTTAACACACCTTGATGTGTCAAGTTTGATATTATTGCTATGAAATTGTTATAATCTTGAGACCTCCATAAAAAAATAATAAAAAAAAAGAATGAAAATCTGTGACCCGACCCGACCGTGTTTTAGGAATATTATTCTGATATTTTCTTAGCTATTGATGTGTTATTAAGTTGATTTTGAGTATTATTGTTCTTTAGGCAATAATACCAATAACACATGAATAACTCAAAAAATATTACTTCAATAACACAACAATAACACATGAATAACACATTACTCGACTCGGCTCGACCGTGTTATAAAAATATTACTTTCGTGTTATTCATGTGTTATTGGTATGTTATTGATGTGTTATTCATAAATAACACACTAATAACACATTCAAAACACGAAAAATATTCTCTGACATGAATAACACAACAATAACACAATAATAACACATGAATAACATGAAAAATATTCAAAATAATGCGAAGATATATTCAGTCGTACCGAATCGCACGTTTTAAGTGTTATTTTTATTATTTATGCAGGTGAGCCCAACTTTCTTGTGTCAGCTCAAAACTGAACTTGATACAACTCTAAATGCAGAATCGTAAAATTTTTTCAAAACTGAGAGCTTGAAAGTTGATGTAACCACCCACCGAAATAAATAATATATAATAATAGTGGCCCCAAACAGATATTTATTATCATGGTACACAATCACACAAATACATGCAGAAAATATCTTCCAATGACCACCGGTCTATATACCCTCAAAGATAATCCCGTCACATCATAGCGTCTTCACCGATGTCCGAACATACTAATTTCGCCAAACCTCAGGTTAAGCGAGCTTGGGTTTAGCTTTCGTCACATCAGTGAAAGTAACCTGAGCCCCCAGCGATATTTTACTAGCTTCAGCGGTAAACGAATCGTAGCGGAGGAACAGCTCCGCCACCAAAAGCCGGGAAACCAACACCACGAAGTTCTTACCTGCGCACTGCTTGTTCCCGACCGTCGGATCCTCCGTCTCCGGACCATTCGACCAACACAGGTACTTTAGAAGCTTCCCGTCGTCCCCAACGAAGCGATCCGGAACGAACGTCTGCGCGTCGGATCCGAAAACCCTAGAATCGGTGGTGGCGAAGGGCTGGTAGCCAAATATCATCTCTCCCTTTCGCACTAGGAATGCGGCGTCGTGGTTCTCCAGAACGAAATCTTTCTTGGCATGGCCGTATTGGTAAGGGACCGGCGGTTCTATGCGCAGCGCCTCGTAGACGACGGATTTGACGAGATCCATGTTCTCCAGCGCGGTAATGGTGAGCTGACCGTTCTCGCCGACGGCGGAGCGGACCTCGGAGGCGATGCGGGCATGGAGATCGGTGTGCTTTCCGCAGGAAGCGAGCCATTTGAGGATGATGGGAAAGAGAACCTTGAAGCCACCGTAAGCGTTGAAGATTGTGGTGTAGAGTAGGTTATTGATGGCCTCTTCGCGAGAGAGGCCGATTTGTGCGGCTATGTTGTCGACTGCGTGAGCGCCGACGGATTCGAAGTAGGAGTAGAGAGCTTTGTATTGGGATTTGACGAGGAAGGATGGGATGGGGAAAGTGTGGAGCAGAAGATCTTCTAAGAACCACAAGGGGAAGAAGCGCTCTGCGAGGATTTTGCTGGCCAGGGGAGCTAGCTGGGGCAGTAGCCACATGATCGCCTTCGTGTCGAGGGAGATACCCGTTTTAGAGGGGCAGGTGCCGAAATAAGCATCGCAGAGGAATTCGAGGGCAAAATGATCGTTGAGCTTATTGAAATCCGAGCGGCCATCGGAGGCAATCTGGGACTCGAGTTTCGTGAAAACAGGGGTGATGAAGGAGGCGCGGAATGCAGGGACGATTTCAGATTTGCGAGAGGCGAGGAGATTGAAGAGGAATTGTTTCACCTTAGTATGGCTGGGTTCAGAGGGATCCAGATTGGCGCAGATGCGGTAGTTTCCGGTGAGTTTGGTGGAAGGTATGTACGTGCCGTACAGAACGTCCTTCTTTTCTATCTTCGTATTGTCGAAGAGAACAGGGAAGCTCTTGGCGTCGAGAACAACGATGACTCGGGGGTTGGACGCCATGAACGGCCCTGGAGGCATGTTGGCGCGGAAAACTGTGGATCCATATCGCTCGATCCTCGACTGGAAGAACTTGTCCTGACCCTTGAAGTAGAAGTATTCCAGTCGGTCCAAGAACGGGGATACGAAAGGGATGCCGCAGCTCCCCGGGATTTCCTTTATCTTGAGAGCGTTGCTGGTAGCAGAGTGATCGCCATAACCGGTATTTTCTTGAGCTTCTGCTGCTTCTTTCTGCATGGCGGAGCTCATGACTAACAAACACTATTCTGATTGATGCTTTGAAAGGAAGACCTTCATATGCGTATAAAAGATGAGGCAGGGCTGAGGGGAGCCACACGCTGATTGAAGTTGGGCCTGCCCTGCCATTAAATTATGAGCATGAGACACAACAACGTGAAATGCGTGGACATATAAAAACCCAGAAAGGTGTTCCGAGGATGATTGCTTCCATCTTATTTATTAAGTAGAAAGTATATCAAATTATTTTAATGTATAATTTGCAAAAATATTGGGATGGATATGCTCTCAAATTTATTTTAGAAAGGGTGACTGGGATGGATCATGGATATGCTCTCAAATTTATTTTAGAAAGGGTGAAATCAGCTTAATAATATCATGTTTATTTTAAGAGCAAATATTATGTATGTTGAATGATATAAATATATGAATGTGTCGAGTTTTTTTTTTCGAGCTCGGAACAATGTCGTTGGCGTACATGCCGGAAAACACACGTAATATTTTTTCATGAATTATGAATAGAGGTTTAGATGATAAACATGGGATACACGACTCTTATTATGACAATCTATCTTCATGTACCAAGAGATTATATAGTTTCTCTTTTGGTTTTTTTTTTTCTCAATTTCTATTTATCTCTCATTTCTTAGTTGCTATTATGATAATTAGGGTTGTTAACAATATGATTTTGAGCTGTGTTGGGTCAGCTTGAATAAATTCAGTGTGGCTTGAAATCGTCTCGTGACTCGTTATATTCAATTCGAGCCGAGTTGGCTCGAAATTGAATCGAGCTCAAAATCGAAATGAGCTGACTAAGATTGAGTTATTTGGATCCGTTCCCGCTCGAAATCGACTTGAAATTGACCCATGAGTCATTGTATTCAATTTTACTTCGAATATACACATATTTTTATAAATATTTGATTCGAAGTATTGGCTCTTAGCTCGGCTCATTTATTTTGATTTGACCCAAAAATTTGAATTGATTTTTAACGATTTTTCGAGCTAAATTCCCAACCCTACTAGTAATATCTACTCGTAGCCCATGTATGCATTAGTTTAGATGTCCTCTAAGGTTGCGTGTGCGTAGGTTGATGACAAGAACTAGAAGTCTGGTTTTGATGACAAGAACTATAAGTCTGATTTTTCAAAACATGTGTGAAGTGAATTATTGTTTGAAGTCTGATTTTTCAAAACAGATTTTTCAAAACATGTGTGAAGTGAATTATTGTTTGGGATGGAGACTTGAGAATTTGTTACTAAGACGCAAATTGAATAAGAAGAAGAAAAGTTATCTTGAATGAGCTAAGTTGGCTTTAGAGTAGGCTCCAAGTGGCATCGCTTGCATAGGCATTCACAAATTTTCTTAATCCTTGATAAGTATCAAGTTTGTTTCACTTGTTACCATGGACCCCAGCGGTGGACAAACTTCATTACTCGCAAAGCAACAATCTCTAGATTTTATATGGCATGAAGGGCTATAAAGTGTCATACCAATTTGGTTAACAATAGATCCAAGTAAATCATCAAGGCACATTTTTAACAATTTAAGAAGCCCATATCGAATAAATGAATAGTGATAATGCTCTATTATGAGGATTATTCCTGACCACCTTAAAGGGATCATCATTCTAGTCGTTTAGGCTTTGTTTAAGAACACTATGAAGTATAGGTTTTGTTTAAAAACACTATGAAGTAAGAACCTCCTTTGCCCTCCCGTGCCCGTCGACATGAACAAAAAATTTACTTGGTGATCGAGTATTACCCGAGCTTCTTCCGAAGTTCTTTTACAAGAATGATAATTTTTTTTTTATTTTAAATCGCAGGTCACCTTTTCCATTTTACACCAAACGATGATGTTCACTCAAACAAAGCCTTGATTACCTTTCCTTATGGTGTTTCATCTCATTCCTGAAATTTATAAAACAATTCATCACTTAATTTGTAAGATTATGTCACTAAAGAACTTGATCCCAAGCCTCACTAAAAATGAGACATTTGCAAAGCAAGTTTTTGTAAAGTTTCAGCATTGAATGCTAACGAGCTATTATACAAGGGAATTGAAGTCAGCTGTAGGATAAGAGTAGGATAAGCCTTAATCACCCAAGGTTTGATTAAAAAGAATAAAGTATTGTGGTATTCACTCAGCTTGCCATAGTTGTGTGTCTTGGCCAAGCAATAAACCCATGATAAATATTAAGGAATATAACTAATGCCTGTTAGAGAATATGTGGTGGTTGAGTAATGAATTAACATCTAGTGTTGTACGAGAATCCAACACATACTCAAATAATAATAAAAAAAATAACCAGTAGATATTCCAAAATTT
This sequence comes from Phalaenopsis equestris, assembly GCF_001263595.1. NCBI lineage: Eukaryota > Viridiplantae > Streptophyta > Magnoliopsida > Asparagales > Orchidaceae > Phalaenopsis > Phalaenopsis equestris. The sequence goes on along the minus strand of NW_018164844.1, from coordinate 2,092,541 downwards.
TTACGTGGAAAACTAGGGAAGTTTCCGAAAAAAACTACGGGGTTTAGTTAGAATAATCTACTATAAATTGATGATTACACACCGTCTCACAAAAATGAGAGCACTGCACAATTTCTCAAGACACAATCTTTATTTCATATTGGTCGAGGGTAATTGAAGTTGGTAACAGTTGATGGGACTCAATTATCCAATTTTTGAGGTGCGAACGACGTGTTGTTTCGTGATGTAAGCTGATATGCCACAATGCACGCTATGATTTATCAATGAGCTTCATCTAAAAGAGTAGGCGGCGTCCAATGATGGTTGGTGGCAGCCGAGGGGTGGTGGTCGATTGTGGTCCACGACTGCAGGAGCAAGAAGTATTCGCTAGATCGTCCGCGTAGAATACTGAACTTCAACTCCTACTTCTTCAAGCTCTGGTATTTCTCTGACTCAAGCAGGGTTCTATTTATAATATCAAACATTATCGTGATCGGTGATGAAGCTCTAGATCAACACTATAGTGATCAATGACTTAAGTTTGATTGGCTTTGAAAGTAAATGATTTATGTTTTGGTGCTTATAAAATATCAGGCAAGGGCCAACGCTAAAGTTGGGCCTATCCTGCCCATTAAATTATTATCATGTAAGATGACAAAAGTGACAGCGTGCAAATTTAATAAACGGAAAGCCATATAGAAAATTTGATAGCGTTTATCTTATTTATTTAGTAAAGATGTACAAATGCCTGCCTACAAATACATTCAAGATCACAATCATGTATAATATTTTTAGGGCAACTCCAAACTATCATTAATGGTTTGCAAATCCAATAACAAAAAATTTTCAAAAATATTAGGATACATCAATATACTCCCAAAATTGTTTGAGGAAAAGTTCAAATCAACTTAATAATTGGTTTAGTTAGTCTGTCTTTTCAGTTGGATGGGAGAGAATATTATTTGTGGAGTCCATATGTATGTAAATTTCTTATACAATATTGTTGTACATATAAGTACAACAATGTACAACACTGTTGAACAAAACGTCTAGATGCATGCGGATTCCGTATTAAATATTTTTTACTTGGAGCGAGTTCAGGTTGTCCGATGTCTCGGAGTCAACTACATAATGCTGACAAAAGTAATCAAGGTAACTTGCCTATTTACTTAATTAGCCTAGGCAGATTCCTTCAAAGGTTTTAGCAAAACAACGAATTAGTCAGAATTTTGCCTTAAAGATGAAGTTGATATTTACTTGGGCTTGCCTAATATATGAATAATGTTGACACATATCTAAGATTCATACTCATTTTTTTATTCTAAGACGATTTCTTATTAGGTGGTGATAGCTGGTGATTGTTAACGTTTGATAGACGATAAAGTTTTTAAATTCATTAGACCGCGAGCTAGCTCCTTGCATACCAGACTGTATGTCGGTCTTAATATAAAAAATTGAGGTCTATTTATACTTTGATAAATTAGTTAAATTTGAGAAGACATCATCAAATAGCTTGATACACCACCAACAAATTTCCATCATCCAACACAGATCTTGTGGCAATTTGGACAAATCTTGGGATAAAGTTTGAGCAAGAAACATCCAAACTTCGATTAAGTGTCATTTAGAACTTCGATCTAGCAAATGTTCAGTCAAACCGACCGGCTAGATGAGATTAGAGACCCAACAATAAAGATCGAAACAATGTAAGTCAAATTAAGTCGTTAAACTGCTTTGGAATCTTTAGTGCATAATTGAAAGTCAAACAAATTTCAAATATAACAAACTTATAGTCAAATCGAGCATCTCAGTGAGATAAATCTAACGAGCCTAAGATCGCTCAATTCTGACATCATTTTGACCTTATTGGTCCACTGAACACCATCTGATTGAGGGAACCTTTCCAGGCTGTCTGATAGAGTGGTTTGAATTTTTTTTCATATTTTCAATATAGACTCTATAAATAAAGCCCTACCCTTCTCTTGAGAAGAAGGATAGGCCTGAAGACAGAAGAAGACTGAAGCTTAGAACAGAAGCTACAGTTTAAAATTTCTTCTGCACCGCAGATTCAACGAATACCTACCACTCCAACAGCATTCATTGCCAACTCTGACACACGTAGTTGCCTCATGAAAAATCTGGCCATCGTTGCCACCCAACTTCGGAGAACGTCGCTTACCAATTGTGGTTGTTATCACCTTTGGCAAGTGCCTCTTCGATAGTTGCTGCCTCCACCAACATTAATCACCATTGTGGAATCCCGACGTATATTGTAGAGAATTAAGGCATCTTGCATGACAACATACCCCAAATACACTGCAATGACACTCTCATGTGACAGTGTAACAACACACCCCTCATACAACCCAACAACACCTCCCTAGAAAATAGTGTAACCATGCTCCAAATACGGTGCAATAACATATCCTGATGACAGTGTGACAACACACCTCACATACGATGCAACGATGCCTCCCAAAGAATGTGTAACAATATCCACGAATACGGTACAACGACACACCTCCATGAAGGTATAACAACAAACCTCACATACGTACAACAGTGCCTCTCGAAGACAGTGTAACAATGTCCCTGAATACGGTGTAATGACACACTCTAATGACAGTATAACAATGCACTCTACATATGGTGCGATTATCCCTCCCAAATGATGGTGTAGCGACGCACCCCACATACGACACAATGTCGCCTCTCGATATTGGTATAGAAATGCTCCTGAATATAACTCAACGATACACCCAATGACTATGTAATAGCACCCCACACATACTTCATAATGATGTCTCCCAAAGACCATGTAATAATGCCCCCAAATACGTTGCAACGACACACCACGATGAGGGTGTAACAATGCACCCCATATAAGATAAAACGATGCCTTCCGAAGTTGATGTACCAATGTCCCTAAAAATAGTGCAAGCCAACACCCCGATGATTGTGCAAAAAATGCACCTCACATATGGTGCGACGACGCCTCCTAACGACGGTGTAACAACGCAACCCACATGTGACATAACGAAACCTTCTGAAGATGGTATAACAATACCCCCTAATATGGTGCAGTGATACACTTCGATGACATGTAACAACACACCCCACATACAACACAACGCCTCTCTAAGGCGACAATTCATTGCTTTATCACTCCAGACCTTCTGACACACAACATAGCTCATATTATCTTATTTAATAATGAAGTGATATTTTAGCATTTACATATTTTGATGAACTCGTTGTATTTCTCTTTGTTGAGACATTTGATTTGATTGTGACTAAGATTTAGATGTCGTTTCAACCATCAATCAAAGCCCCAAAATTTCTATTCTTACTTCAAGTATTTTATTTAGGTTCATGGGAGCATGGATTGGACCACCATTCATGTCATTGGGTAGTTTACCTCATCTAAAGGTTTTTTATGATAATAAATTTGTTAAAATTTGAGTTGGGATGATTTTAAATTTGACTCTACAAATTATTACATTCACTAAGCATCTCATGCTTAGTGAAGTGGTTTTTGTGGTGCCATATCAAATATATAAATATATAGTTATTCGTTGCTTTAAGCTCCATTTTGTATCCATTTATATAAGTATTAAATATATTAATACTTAAGCATTATAAAATATGCAGGCAAATTCTACTAACATTTTTTATTTTATTAAAAACTAATTTTTCTCTATCAAAGAGAGGTACTCATGGACTTCAAGCACGTGGGCTGAGGTCCACGGTTGCGGGCTTAAGCTTCTCTCAAAAGCCCATTAATCCAACTCGTTTCCCTATTTGGGATCGAGGTCAGATGGTAGAGGGAGCGATACAGACACTGTGAGACAAAGATACGGGAGAGGGAGAGGGAGAGGGAGGGAGGGAGTTGCTGAACACCATCTGGTTCAGGGAATCTCTTCAGGCTGTCTGATAGAGTTGTCTGGATTTTTTTTCTTATTTGCAATATAGACTCTATAAATAGAGCACTGCCTCTTTATTGAGAAGAAGGATAGACCTGAAGACATAAGAAGACTGAAGCTTAGAACATAAGCTACATTTTAACATCACTTATGCACCGCATATTCGACGAATACCTCCCACTCTAGCAGCCATTGTTGCCAACTCTGATACACGTAGCTGCTTCATGCCAACTCTGACACACGTAGCCGCTGACCAATTCTGGTTGTTATCACCTTTGACAACTACATCTTCGATAGTTGCCGCCTCTAACCAACATTAGTCACCATTGCCACCCTCCCGATCATTGTCGACCCCCGATCATTGTCGACAACAATCAACTACTACTTGCTTCTTGCAACAAAGTTTTTTATGGAGCCACAACGTGCACTATGGAATCCCGACGTATATTTTAGAATAACGAGGCATCTTGCATGACAACATACCCCAAATACACTGTAATCACACTCTCATGTGACAGTATAACAACACACCCCACATAAAACCCAACAACACCTTCGAGAAAACAGTGTAACAATGCTTTGAATGCGGTGCAACAACATATCCTGATGACAGTGTGACAACACACCTCATATATGATGCAACGATATCTCCTAAATAAGGTGTAACAACACACCTCACATACGACACAACGATGCTTCTCGAAGACAGTGTAACAATGTCCCTGAATATGGTGTAATGACACACTCTGATGACGATATAACAATGCATTCCACATATGGCGCGATAACCCCTCCCAATGATGGTGTAGCGACGCACCCCACATACGATACAATGACGCCTCTCGATAATGGTATAGCATTGCCCTTGAATATGACTCAACGACACACCCAATGACTGTATAATAACACACTACACATACTTCACAACGATGTCTCCCAAAGAGCATGTAGTGGTGCCCCTAAATACATTGCAACGACACACCACGATGAGGGTGTAGTAATGCATCCCATATAAGATAAAACGATGCCTCCCGAAGTTGATGTACCAATGTCCTTGAATACAGTGCAATACAACACCCCTATGATTGTGTAAAAATGAAATTCACATATGGTGCGACGACGATGTAACAACACACCCCACATATGACATAACGAAGCCTTCTGAAGATGATATAACAATGCCTCCTAATATGACCACATACAACGCAATGCCTCCCTAAGACAACAATTCATTATTTTATCACTCCAAACCTTATGACACATAGCATAGCTCAAACTTACTTTTTTGATCATGAAGTGATATTTTAACATTTAAATATTTTGATGAGCTCGTTGGATTTCTCTTTGTTGAGACGTTTGATTTGATTGTAATTAAGATTTGGATACCATTTGAACCATCAATCAATGTCCCAAAATTTCTATCCTTACTTCAAGTATTTTATTTAGGTTCATGGGAGCATGGATTGGATCACCATTCATGCCATTGGGTGGTTTTCATCATCTAAAGGTTTATTATGAAAATAAATTTGTTAAAATTAGAATTGGGATATATATATATATATATATTAAAATTTAAGTATTAGATGTATAAATATATAAGAATTAAAAATATGCAGGCAAGTTCTTCTAACATTTTTTATTTTACTAAAAACTAATTTTTCTCTGTATATAAGAGATGCTAATGGACTTCAAGGACGTGGGCTGAGGCCCACAGTTGTGGCTTAAAGCCTCTCCCAAAAGCCCATTAATCCAACTCCTTTCCCCATTTGGGATCCAGGTCAGATGGCGGAGAGAGCGATACTTTTCTCGAGAGAGTGAGGGAGGGAGAGCGGCGGAGCGCGAAAGGGAGTTGGAGCGGCATCGAGCACAGCTGACGGCCGCCGAAGGTTATGGCCGGTCTAGAATCTCCGCCAACGAATCTTGAGAGGCGGCCGTGTAAGGTAACCATGTCTTTTATCATCTCTTGAAGATTTATTCCCTCCCTTGTTCTTCCACACATTTCTCATGGCTGGAGGCTGCGGCCCTCCTTTTCTCCAGAAATAGCTCATGCATGATGCATGAGTGAAGGCTTGTCTGTGTTGCCTCTGTTCATATTGTTCTCCTTGGCCTCGCTTTTTTGATTCGGAAACTCTAATGGGATTTTCAATGTTGTGCAATGAATTATTGAGACCGAGACTTATGTTTGCAATGCATTGTTAATTTGCTGTCAAATTAAATACAATTTTAGGTGGATTCATTTGTGTTTGGCTAATGGCGAAGGAAAGCTATACTGATTGATAATGATTTGTTAACGGTCCAGGATTTAAAAATTGCCATTCTTTTTTTGTACTTGCAAGATTTAAATTAAATCTGACTTAAATCCACTACCAGATAGCCCCCTGAATGTTTTAGCTCATCATAAAATATGGGAATTGCTTTAATTTGTTTAAATCTGAGCTTCATGTTGAGATTTTAACTTTGCATGTTCCTTGAGGCCTTTAGTAATTAGTAAAAGTTCTACTGTCCTATATGCATTTGGATGATAATTCTTATAAAAAATAAAATGGATTATAATTTTGAATTTGTATGTGATGTGTTTATTTAAAATAATTTGTTAATAATATTTTGAAAAAAATAAATTTAAAATAGCAATCTTGATTGCTATGTAAAGAAAAATAAAGTAGATTATCATTTTGGCCTTGTATATAAAATGTTTAATTGAAAATTGTAATTGTTAAAAAGCAATTCGAAAAATTAGTACATTTGTCCATGGAATGACATTATAATATTAATTTTATCATATAAGAAAATTGCTAGGAAGAATAAGATAAATAAAACATGTAATGCCCCACTAAAAGGTTTGCAAAATTTTCCAAATAGATAGAATGAATGCTATATCTCATATAGATTCTAATATGGTGATTATGTTTTTAAGGAAAAAATATTTTTAAAACACAAAAGTTCATTGTCTTAAAACCCCACTGTTCAACCCCTAGGAAAGCCGTCAGTTGTATCAACCGTCACTAGACTGTCGTATGTGAAGCAAAATTACCTATGAACTCTAGTCTATCGATTTTTCCGCTAGTTTTAGCTGTTTTTGTTTGGTGGTGTAAACATTAAATTAAGGAGATAATC
>NW_018164844.1:2084747-2085425 GCF_001263595.1 Phalaenopsis equestris | reverse complement strand
TTTTTAACTCTATTATAGAAGTTAAAAGAGTACAATGCAGAGTTTGAACAGTCTTTTATTTCTGATCATGAGGAATAACATAAAGGTTTTGCAGCTTGCCTCCTCATTAATGGCGATGTATTGCTTGTTTTATCTTGGTCCCCTTAGAAGAGTTTGAGAGCATAATTAGTAGATGTTATGAGTCTAAATATTGAAAGAATTTCAGCGGTTTTAAATTATCTCTAAAATTTTATTATATGGATTTTATCTGTCTAATTTAAATAAGGATGTCAATGATTATGTTAGAAAGTATGTTTTGGTAGGTAATATACTTAGAAGAGATGAAATGGTCTTGAATTATATCTTGGAGGCTGAAATTTTTTATGTTTTGGAGATAATTTGTGGGACCTTTTAATCCATATGTTGGAAATAAATTTATATTGATAGTAGTAGGCTATGTCTCCAAATAGATAGAATGAATGGCTTTATGTAATATTGATTGATTTTAATTTTTTTTTCAACAACTTTGCAAATGATTAAGCAACTTCTTAATATTCACAAAATGGTAGACATATCTGCTTGATCAAACTTTGTCCTGTCAGCCTATATTGATCATGTAACTTGCATCACTTCATTTAAATTATTGAGCTTGTCCATATATTTTCTTTCAACAACTTATAACTTTCTTTTGGAATCAAT
>NW_018164844.1:2076254-2084647 GCF_001263595.1 Phalaenopsis equestris | reverse complement strand
GCTTTGTAAGGCATCTCTGATGAACCTATTTCTCGACAGTCCTAACAGGAAAAGGAGACCTTCACTTACAGTTAGAGAACAGAAAAGGATATTTTACACTTCTGACTGCATTGGAGCTTATTTCAAAACTAAGGAACATCATCATGCTAAACGGTATGAGGAGATTGTGTGGCACTGTTTAAATTAGGCTTTCTCTGCTAAAGAAGCACTCATGATATTTCTGATAAGATTTTAATATATCATTGTATATTATTGAGGCCAAATGCAAAGTTTCATTAACTGATGGGCTTCTGGACAAAGTTGAAAAGATGCCATTTTCTTACAACATTGTTTGCTTTGCTGTGCCTATTCGTCCCTGTTTTCTGCATCCTGGTTTTACTAAGCTCAGGTCTTCCAGAGGTAGCTCCAAATTCTCATAGGGGACTATCGACGTCAGAAAGAACAATGGAAGGCGAAAGTACCATAGGTGAGCTTGGCCTCATGATGATCAAAATGTTGCCTGAAAATCTACCTTTCACCGTCTTCGTTCCGTCGGATAAGGCATTCAATCATGTCCTGAAATTACAATCGAATAACAGTCTGATGACTGATAAAATGAATGATACCTTTGCTATTCTCTCTAGAATAATGGGTTTCTGTACAGTTCCTAAGCACATTTATTCAGAATCTGTGCCTGTCCTGAAGGAGTTAAATCTGGATTCAGTGTCTGGATTTAGAATTTATATTCTTAAGATGTCTGATGGAACACTGTTAGCTAACAATATTCGGTCGGAGCAGGTTGATCTTAAAAAGGGCGAGATCATCGTGCATGTGATGGAAGGGGTGATCATGGATGCAGAGTTCGAGCAGTCCTTCATTTCTGATCATGAGGAATAACATAGAAGTTTTGGAGCTTGCCTCCTCATTAATGGCAATATGTTGCTAACAAGCGAAAAACTTGCTTGTTGTGGATTCATGAAAATTCTTGTACAGCATCATATTTTCATAGAGCGTACTGCCTTTTTGCTAAATTGTCTTACAGTTTAGGAAAGCATACATGCACGCCTCACAATTGCTATGTTTACATATCTAACACCTGAAGTTAGATGTTTACTCTAATAGCACATTCATGTCATAAATCAATGCATGAAAAGTTGTTTTCAGTTTTAAAAAGTTAATTTTGGTGGTCTTTCTTATGTAATATTAAAGATTTAAAGGTTATATATGAAAATATGAAATTTTTGGTGTTAGATATATAAATTCATAAGAATTGTGTGGTATGTACGTTTTATGGTTCAAATAGCTATATATAATATCTTGTGCTTGTTCACATTTTATATTTTGGTTGATTTACGTACAAAACACCCGTTTTTTATATATTGACATATCTAACACCTAAAGTTCAATTTTTTGCAAATCTGGTTGATTTACGTACAAATCACCCGTTTTTTATATATTTACATATCTAACACCTAAAGTTCAATTTTTTGCAAATATGCCATTTTCTAAAGGGTGTATTTCAGTTTAAAGTAGTGATATTTTTGATGTGATGGAAATGATTTGAGCGGTATAAATGTAAAAAAATTAAGTTTAGGTGTTAGATATGTAAAATAAAAAATATATTGCATTTATGAAAAGAAGTTCTCGTGGCGTTGTCGAGCTTCGAGCAGGAATTTGGTGCGAAGGTAGATGGAGAGCCACGCGCGGAGGAAGAGATTGAAGGACAAGAAGCGGTCGGAAACCCTAGAAGTGGCATGAGACACTGCGGGAGAAGATCCTTTGCGCAATGATCTATCAATCCCGAGCGGCCGAAGGAGAAGAAAGGGAGGAAGTATGCGGCGACGCTCGATCTTGGACTTTTGAGCAGAAGAAGAAAGGGACGAGGGCGGCGTCGTAGGCTAAGCGAATCGTGCGTAATGGAGAACAGACGGATCATGTGAAGAAGATGAGAGCTAAGCCATTTGAACCGAGTCGAGGCGTAGGAAGGATCCTCGTACTCGAAGGAGAAAAGGAGGGAGTTCGCGTGCGGGAGCAGGGTTCTTGACCGAAAGTAAAGGTTAATTTATTATTTTATTAAACAGTGTATAATATATATTAGAAATGAATGATCGGAGGCTATTATACAAACCCCGATTATTTCTCATTCGCCTAAGAATTTGAGTACCACACTCTACACTGGGGGGATTCGAACCGCAGACCAAAGGGGACTTACAATTGACAAGCAGATGCTCGACCAACTGATCTGAATATGCGACACAAACACACACAAGTATGTAAGTTATAATTTAAAGAAAGATTAAATTTTAAAATTTAAATGTATTTTCTTATAAATTAAAAATATTTAATATTAATTTTGATTACAATAATTAAAATTTTGATTAAAGTATTGAAATCTTAATTAAAATAATGCGATACGATAACAAATTGTAATTAAGTTAAATCACAATTAAATGAAGTGATAATTGAATATTTTATATTTTATAGGTAATAATTTGATAAAAGTAATATAAGTTAGAGCAAACAGATCATCTATCATCGTGGTGAGTTCTCATGCTCTTATACAATTGTAATATTTTACTTCTTTTATATCAAATATATTTATTAATATAATCATTAGTTATATTGAAATTATTGCAAATTCATAATTTTGAATTCTAGTAAATTGGCTATTATGAATGATATGTGTGCATAACATTATATGAATTATCATTAATATTGAATGATTTATAAGTATATTGACTATTATGCGAATGAAAAATGAATATTATTATTAGAAAGTGATTTTTATTAGATGCTTGTATGTGCATGATTGACTATGATATATTTTCTTGATGATACTTGTGGTGAAACACTAAATGTAACCGCGCACGTAAATGAAAAATGATATTAATATTAAAGTATCTTAATTTGTACAATATTTTAGATAATGTTTCTGTGATGGTTGTGCAGATATAAAATGATATTGATATTCTATTAATATTGTAAGATTCATGGATAACATGTTAAATATTTATATTGATTTATTAAAAAGTTTAACTGACATGCATTTTATTTTCTTTTTTCATTGTATTATTTTAGTTGATGAATATGAGTATTCACTGGCTTGTTTAACTCACAATTATTTTAAACTAACTTTTTAGGTTAATTAAATTGATTAAAAGTTGAATGATAGAAAAGAAAATGTGTTTAGAGGATGTGGATAACCAATAACAAAGTAAATATAAATATACTGTTTTAATTTATATGATTTACTGGCGCTTTCATTTGTTAGTAGTAAGTTAGAGAAAATAAAAAATGAAAAATTTTAATTTTCGCCGTTGGACTTCATGTTCTTGTCTTGGTTAATTCTAAATCCCGGGTCGGGTCGTGATAATGTGAAAGAACATGACCAGGAGGATAATAATGGGAAGTGTCTAGGAAGCCATGGCGGAAAACAACAAACGCCCAGGCAACGATGGAGATCATGACCTGGAAACCCTCTGTGCAGTTCAAGCTAGCAGCACACAACAAATAGAGGAACTCTTTATGGAGTTCTTTCTATTCTCTGTGGAACATCCACGCCATTTCAAGATAAGTTGGGTAAAAAATGAATCCATATATTTGTCTCTGAAATTGTTTGGAGTGACATTCTCTATTTGAAAATATTTCATACATGGAGTTTTACTGATGTGGTTCACCTATTTCTCATGGAGTATTTTCAGGACATTAATGCTGCTGATTTACCTGCCCAACTACCACCTCCATGATGACTCCGTTGACGGTTTTGATGGCTAAGATAAATGTAACTCACTTCCGGACGAGATGTCAAATTCATTAACTATTTCTGAGGAGAATCATTGAAAGATTACAAACCGAACTCGGCCTTAGCTCGGCCTATCGCCAGCAATTGGATGGTCATCAATAGATCAACCAAAAGATATCTCTATTTAGCATCGTCTTTGCCAAAATGTCAGATTCATATTTTAGACCTTGTTATGCTTCCAAAGTGTTAAAGAGCAAATCTATCGCAAATATGATAACTGATTTTTCTGAATTGCCGCAGGAAATTTGGTGTCAATTTAAATAACTTCCTTTTCATTCATATCATGGAAAAATATTAACTGAGGACTCCTAATCTAGAGCTACTTTTGGAGTCCACTGATATGCGGACACATGGCTTCAAGGAATCGCTCGCGCTTTCTTGTGATCCGGCCCGATGACACAGGAGAATATACCTCTTGTGTTATTCCGCGTTATTCAGGTGTTATTGTGGTGTCTTCCTGTGTTATTCCGAGTTATTCAGATGTTATTGTGGTGATATTGATGCGTTATTGTGTTATTATAACACCGAGAATATTCCCAGAACACTAACACATGAATACTACCACAATAAAACCTGAATAATACAAAATAACATGTGAGAAATATTCCCCTGCACTAAAACAATTTTTATTTTATTTTTTTGTCACCTCCACTTGTCCGCATATTTGTGGACTCCGAACGTAGCTCTATGTTAGGAGTCTTGAAGTAATATTTTTCCTCATATCATAGACCATCTTTCATAGGAAGAATATTTTCCTGCTTTGATTTAATTTACATAAATGCCACGCTAAATTTTCTATTTACAAATCGACCACCCCAACTCATTTTATTTTTATTTTTACATTTTGTTGAGTTCTCAATGATTTGATTGTGACATGTAAATACATCCGTCGGTAGTTTGGAAAAAAAAATTCAAATGGATGGTTAATTTGTAAATATTAATATTTCGGATGATCTGTATGTAATTATCCCTTTTTACCGTGGTTTTTCCTCTGAGGTGGGACAAAACAGATTACACTGTTCCCTAACTTTACTTTTGTTTGGCTTTTCATGCTAAGCTCCTTAAGCTAAGAATGATTAAAGTAGGAATCTTAGGGCACTTCAAATGCCTAAATATTGAATTAGCTTCTCAAAGGCTATTGGCATCCCTCATTTTGCCCAAAATCAATTTCAAATTTGATTGAAATTCATTCCAAATTTATTATTTCTATTTTTGGTTTCAGTTAATTTCAAGAGCAGGGAATGAAATTTAGACGTTTTGTTTTGAGCTCTTGAAGAAAGTTGGAAATTTTCATTATAAAATATATGTTTGAAAAATTAAACTATAAATTTTTAATAGCTAGTTTTATTGTAATTTATAATTAATATTTATTAATTTTTAGGTGTGTTATTATATTAATTTTATTACATAATTCTTCGTTTAATATTTTATAATTGAACAACAAGTAGAATTGCATTAGAAATTGAATCGTGAACTGCCGAAGTAATTAATTTTTATTTTCTTTAAAAGTGAAAGATAAGGCCGAACGGATCACAATTCCCTTGGAGGCTTTTAAGAGCTTCTCTGAACATCATTAAGAGTCAGTGTGATGAATCTTAGCCATCTCCCAAGTCCTCTTTGTCCAAGGGTGGCTACCTATCAGATTATGGTGATTCACCATCTGTTTGATAGTCTAGCTGTGTCTTATCAATAGGAGCTCCATGTCAAGGATTGATGGCATGTGGCCAGACTTAACAAACTGATCAACACAATTTAGCTGATCGAGTCAACCTTGCTGACCCTTTTCCAATAAGAGCCATTGCGAATCGATAGCATCAATCATAGCCGACTGGTAGTCTTACTGGACCAGGCTGACCAACATGCCTTTCTAGCTTGGCCGGCCGTCAGCGCCTACTAAGGGCTCACCAGTCTAGCAAGCCTAGCCTTATACCAACAATGCTTCAGACACACATATGTAAAATATCTATGATATCCTATACAGTCCTCAATAAAGCGGAGACATAAATATAACTTCACATATTGTACACCTTTTCTCTATAAATTGGGGGTTATCATATGAATAAACGTTTACACCTTTTCCAATTTATTGTTTATTGATCTGCATATCTCTATATATCTCTCTCTCCTGTCTTACACTCTATTCTTTATGTGTGATTCATGGACTCATCATGATCCAATATCCTAAAATGTGCGGTAAGTATGGATCATGCCAACAACAAGAAGAGAAGTATCACATGGAGAAGAAACTCACAACAGAGATAATGTCGATATGCTATGCCCTTGGGAGTTTGTGCATTAAGAAATTTAGGAGTTGAAGTGTCGGTGCCGAATAGTTGATGGATGCCTCAGCCTGAAGAAAGGATTGGAGATTCCTAATACCTTGATAATGTTTTGTCGGCACTGTTGGACAAATAACAGTTCAAGTGAACCAAAGCGCACATCCATCCAGAGAACCATTCTCTCAAAAGATTTTCAAAGCTGAGCCCCTAGAGAGATTCAAATTTCCGGCTCTAATATCCTATAACGGTCAGACTGATCCTACATACCACATTGCCTTCTTTGAGTTGACCTTCTGCTTGCTAAGGATCACAGATGCCTTAAAGTGCCTCCTATTCTTCAATATGCTGAGGGGTCGACTCTCAGATGGTTTAACAGATTGCTAGTGGAAGTGATCACATCCTTCACCAACTTCAAATTAATGAAGTGCCTCCTATTCTTCAATATGTTGAGGGGGTCGACTCTCAGATGGTTTAACAGATTGCTAGCGGAAGTGATCACATCCTTCACCAACTTCAAATTAATGTTGATGATGCAGTTCAAAAGTGCCCAAAAACTCTGGAAGAGTTCATAAGCCCTACTGCAGATCAAGCAAGGGTAAATCGAGAGCCTACGCTCGTTTATTACCCAAATTCCTGAAGGAAATGATGAGGTGCAAGGCCTAAAACCCGTGGTAGCATACGCCACCCTAGCTCAAGGGCTGAAAGAAGGACCTTTTCACTATGCCTTAGGCCTTCAATGACTGAAAACCTTAGCTGAATTGTTAGAGCTGACCAACAATTACATTTTAGTCGAGAAGTAAAATTCCACTCCTGCTTTAACCATAGCGGAATCATCCACTTGTCATCTACAAAAAAAGATCCCTTAGAGATGACATGTGTCGGTCGAGGGAAGATCTACGTCATTCTGCTCTCTCATGGTATGGAGGCAATTGGCCGCCTCGAGATAAGAGGGAGACCGACATAAGTCACGATGCCCTGACTAAAGTCAGTTAATTATAGGAGATGAGATAGTAGAAACCATTTAGAACAAGGAATATTTCAAGTAGGCACCGCCGATAAGAACAAGAGCTTTCCACTGGGACCCAAAGAAATATTGTACATACCCCAGAGGCCATGATCACGACAAAAAGTAATGTCAACACCTTTAAATCTGGCCGAGGAGCTAATCAAAGCAGAAAAACCCAAGGAGTTTGTGGCACCAGGAGCAATTACTCAAAAGCAAGAAAAGGCTCCAAAGGAAGAAATTTTGTATGAACTTATTTAAACGAATGTCATTCACATCACTAGGGTGGTACCAAAAATCTTCAAAGGTTGAGGAGATTCGTTCCGATGGGCCAGACTGAAGAGGCTTCAGTCGGGTGAATTATGTGCAACTGCTTTTGCCATTTAATAAACTTTCATATGTAGTCTGTCAGATCAGTCATTGCCTTATAGAACTCCAATACCATGATTTTGAACCTCTTTGGAGCTTAACCTTAGAGATTTGCCAAAGAACACATTCTTTGGCTATCGAGACACCTCAGTACGCTTGAACCGGTGTTGATCAATCTGTTTTGATCCAACTCTATCGATGTACTGGGGTTCACCTTCTTTTTCCAGGGTTAGTGGGGACTCGTTGGCCATTATGCACCAACCCTTTCTCTTGGGGGTACTACTCTCTTCCCCAAGCCAGTTCCTCTTAGATTTCATCCATAATTTAATCTTTCAACTTCCAAATCTGTTGGTTTGCAAGCTTCGTGTTGCGCTCTATATTGTCGGTATTTTTGTTATGGGGGTTAATCGAGAGCCTACGCTCGTTTATTACCCAAATTACTGAAGGAAATGATGAGGTGCAAGGCCTAGAACCCGTGGTAGCAAGCGCCGCCCTAGCTCAAGGGCTGAAAGAAGGACCTTTTCACTACGCCTTAGGCCTTCAATGACTGAAAACCTTAGCTGAATTGTTAGAGCTGACCAACAATTACATTTTAGTCGAGAAGTAAAATTCCACTCCTGCTTTAACCAGAGCGGAATCATCCACTTGTCATCTACAAAAAAAGATCCCTTAGAGATGACATGTGTCGGTCGAGGGAAGATCTACGTCATTCTGCTCTCTCATGGTATGGAGGCAATTGGCCGCCTCGAGATAAGAGGGAGACCGACATAAGTCACGATGCCCTGACTAAAGTCAGTTAATTATAGGAGATGAGATAGTAGAAACCATTTAGAACAAGGAATATTTCAAGTAGGCACCGCCGATAAGAACAAGAGCTTTCCACTGGGACCCAAAGAAATATTGTACATACCCCAGAGGCCATGATCACGACAAAAAGTAATGTCAACACCTTTAAATCTGG